>NC_142951.1:15940781-16003281 GCF_046866305.1 Octopus bimaculoides | reverse complement strand
CTGTAGACTTCGACAAGGACATCCTGCAAACCCTGGTGGAACAAAATCCCATCATAACTGTTGAGGAACTGGCTGAGAAGCTTCGTTTTGGTCATTCAACCATTCATCAGTACCTGCTTGCCATCAGAAAAATCCGCAAATTGGGTCAATGGGTTCCTCACAAACTTTCCAAGTCTAATCGCACGAAAAGAGTGAACGTGTGCTCTTCTTTGCTGTCATGTCTCATAAATGAACCATTTTTGAACCAAACAGTGACTGATGATGAGAAATGGGTTCTCTGTAAAAATGTCAAGTCCTGAAGACAATGGGTAGGGAAAAGAGAAACACCAGCACCCTAGGCTAAAGAAGATTTTCACCCACGTAAGGTGTTGTTATCTGTTTGGTGGGATATGAAAGGTTTAGCCCACTTTGAACTTTTAAGCCAAAAACCAAAAGATAACAAAGGAGATCTACAGTGAGCAGCTTGAGTGGCTTAAGTCAGCACTGGGAGGAAAACATTCATCTTTGGTTTCAAGATGAAAGGTATTCTTCCATCAGGATAATGCTCGGCCATATACAGTGAGGATGACATTCCAAAAACTGGAGGAGTTTGAATGGGAAATGATGCCCCACCCACCATATTTGCTGGACATTGCCCCATCTGATTATCATTTATTCTGCAGTCTTCAAAATCATTTGAATGGAAAAAATATGAATTCTGTAGATGAGATCAGAAAAGTACTGGAGGAGTATTTTTCATCACAGAAAAGTGAATTTTGAAAGAGGGGCCTTGCAAACCTACCAGATAGATAGAAGAGCATTGTAGAAACTGAGGAAGAGTATATTTTAGATTAAAAAAGAACCTTATCTTAATTTTGAAAAAAAACAAAAACATAAAAAAACAGCATTATTTATGGGATGAGCCAATATATATACATATACAAGGCACTTCTTTCAGTTTCTGTATACTAAATCCACTCACAAGACTTTGGTTAGCCCAGATCTATAGTAGAAGACACTTGCCCAAGGTGCCATGCAGTGGGACTGAACCTGGAACAATGCGGTTGGAAAGCAAGCTTCTTACCACGCAGTCACACTAGCACCTATGTATGTATGTATGTGTATATATATATATTTATATATATAATATATAGGGTGCGGTGAATAAATTGATGTCTAAATTATGCAAAAATTAAAATAATACTGGCGTCTCATTTTAACAGATATATTTATCAAAATTACTTAAAAATATCTTGAAATACTAAAGAGTAAATTTATTCAATAAAATCACCATTGGCTTCAACTACACCCGCCAGATGACTCCAGAATCTTCTCCATAATCCTTGCCTTCAGTTCAACTTCGGTGTTACAAGGAGTTTAGGTGGTCTCTCATTCAACTGCGCCCCACACATAATAATCAAGCAGGTTGCAGTCTGGGTAGCTTCAGGCTCCGCTGTTAGTTTGGTGCTATGTGGTGACCATAACTGGGAACAGTAGTCCAGGCGGCTAAGAACAAAGGTTTTCCACAGGGTCAACATGGTTTCTTGGTCTCTTGTCTTGAAAGACCTCAATATCCATCTTGCCAGTTGTCTGCACTTTGCTGCCATCTTGCTTATGTGCATATGAAATGATGCGTCATTGCACATACTGATCCCCAAGTCTTTCGCTGCCTGTGACTCTGGGATTGTAGGGCCTTCGGCTCCTGTAAATGTAGATTGTACTGTATTCATGTGTTGATAGTGCAGTACTTGAAATGTTTCAGCATTAAACTGCATGCTTGTATATTGAGCTCAAGTCCTGCTGTAAGCTTGTGATGTCATCTTGGTTTTTTATTGTCTGTAATAATTTTGTATTATTGGCATAGCTAGTGACAGTGGCTGTCTGAGTGACCATGGGCATGTCTAAGAGTACTGTTATGAACAGTAATGGCCCCAGAACAGTTCCCTGGGGGACACCACTTATGATTTGAGTTTCCTCAGAAATGGCACCATTGGCTGCAGCTACCTGACTTCTGTTTTTGAGGGAATCATGCAGCCACTCTCCCAGTTTACCAGCAATGCCAGGGTCTCGTAGCTTATGACTTATCACGCCATGATTTACCTTATCAAATACCTTTGGGAAGTCAAGGTATATCACATTGACATAGTCATGCAGCTGCTCCAAAACCCAATCATAGTGTTGCAGGAGCTGTGTGAGGCAGCTTCTTCCTGGATGGAAGCCATGCTGAGTATTGTTCAGTAGGTCATTTTCTTCTAGGAACATTATCAACTTCTTTCTGATGATTTGCTCCATGACTTTACTGATATGCAAAGTCAGAGAGACTGACCTGTAGTTTTTGGCCGCTGCTCTACTTCCACCTTTGTGGATAGGGCATATAATGCCTTCTTTCAGCATTTTAGGAAGTACTTGCAAGGAAACTTTGGAAAAGTATCTTAAGTGGTTTCACTAAAGCCTATTTACATCAGTTTAGGAGAATAGCTGGGAAGCCATCAGGACCAGTGGTGGAACATGAACTCATTTCATCTATGGTTGCTGTTACATCTGTTTCCTCAATGTTGATTAATTGATGGCTGGTGCCTCCTTTTTTAGAGCGGCAATATTAAAGAATTCAGCTGGATTTTTTATCTGCATGTTTCTAAGGGGGGAAGTGAAGACACTTTAAAATTGTTCACTGATTATCTCACTTATCCTTCCTTGGTCCGCTGTCAGTGAGCCATTTCCTTGGAACAATGGTCCTATTTTATATTGTATTGAAGCTGTTTCCTTTGCAAATTTATAGAAAGCTTTGGGATTTGTTTTTATACTTTCCACAGCCCTTTTCTTTCTCTCTGCTCTTTCTCTTTCGTGAGAGAGTTTGATCTTGCTTTCAATTTCTAGGAGGGTCCTTATTAAGGTAGACTTCTCTCTATCCTTCAGTTGCCTATTCAGCCACTTTGAGATCTTTGACCTGCATCTCATGAGGATCTTTCTGTCCCTGAGAATCTTGCTTGACAGTGTGCTGGCCTTTCTTTCTGGGACATATTTAGTGCATACAGCTTGCACTGTTGACATAAACTGGTTGAGTTTCAGATCAATGTTTTGCATACACAGAATGTTGAATCAGTTTCGTTTGTAGATCTCTTTGCGGATTTATTCCCATTTTGCCTTATGGAAATTCAGGTTGGATAAGGCTTCAGTCCTCCTGATAGGGTAAATACCAACAGTTCGCACAGGACCATACATAGTTAGTTCAACAATGTTGTGATCTGAGAGTGCCATTGGTGTTACCTTCACATTATGGATAAGGTCCACATTATTTGTGAAGCATAGGTCCAATATGTTGTTCCCCCTGGTTGACCTGAGTATCACTTGCTCCATGAACAGCTTATTAGTAAGTTCAAATAATGACTCCATGTGCTTTTGTTCATGCAATGACATCCCAGAGAGGATGTGGCCTTCTGGCCATTTGACATGTGGAAGGTTGAAATCACTCAGGAAGAGCATGTTGATGTTCTGATCTGGGTATGTTAATACCTTTTCGATGTGTTTGAGGCTATCCTCAAATTTTCCATCATATTTTGTGGTATTCGGCGGACGATATATTGTGCACACAGCTACATCAGCTTGCTTTATATGTATTATTAAGGTGTCGCAAACTGAGTTTGAATGTGACAGTAATACAAGAGGTGTGACGTCTTCACGGATGTACATAGCAACTTCACTGTGGCTTCTTTCTCTTCTGTCTGTATTAAAATACAGTATACCCTGGTATGTGCACTTCTGAATCTGTAACATCAGGGACTAGAAGCGTTTCAGTGAGTGCCATGCATATTGCTTGATTACATGTAGCAAGCTCTTTTAGACAGAGAATTTTACCTCTGTTGCTGAGTTGTAGCAGACCTCCAGTATTCAGTAGGAACAGAGATGCAATACCGAGGTAGGTGTTAGTGGTGGCCATCTTGGGCCTGTCACTTGCATTGAAATGCATGGCTTTGAGTTTGCATCCTGTGCATCCATGTCAGCTGCTGTACTATCTTCTGGGCCATATTGAAAAAAGACTGTTGTTTAATAGCTGCAGTTCATATGTGTGCATATATATATATATATACATATATATATATATATATATATATATATATATATATATATGTATGTGCATATATATATATATATATATATATGATGGACTCTCCTATCGAAGATGATGTATGAGCATTCAGCATTTTGTCAAACAACCTACACAAACGACTTGTTTATAATGATCAAATGATCATGCTGTACATTAGCTCAATCACTCCATCCAATCAACTTTGCCCAAACAGGTGCACAAGTGTGCCATTCATTGGGTGTCGAATTGATCGCAGAGCAACATGAGATAGTGTTTTGCTCTAGAACACAATGCATCACCCAGACCCAGTCCAGGAATTGAAATCATGATCTAGCAACCATGAGTTCAACACCCTAACCACTAACCCATGCACACACACACACGTGCAAGCATGGAAAAATAGATGTTGAAGTGATGATGATGATACAAATGTAGAAAGGTGTGCAATGTAATATTTTGTCTTATAGAAACTTTACAAAGAGACTTGTATGTTAAATCACAGAGCTTACTCCAGAGTGTGGTTGCCAGATCAATTGCTCAACTAGTAAAAGTAAATGAACTTCTGTTTCATCATCATCATCATCGTCTTCATTAATTTCCATTTTCTATGCTGACATGAGTTGAACACTTTGAGAAGAGCTGGCCAGGCTCCATGTCTGTTTTGGCATGGTTTCTGTTTCTGGATGCCCTTAACACCAACCACTTTACAGAATGTACTTGGCACTTTAACACAGTAGTGTATGGGTGCATTTACACGGCACCAGTATGGGTGCTTTTTACATGGTACCAGCACACGTAAGCCCACAAGGTTAGGAATGCTCAGCTGGAGAGGGATGCAAGGTACAATCCTGTATGCAAGGACAACCATGCTTTTACTTAGCTTCACGTGTCTTTTCGAGCACAGCAAACCACCAGGCACCTCAGTCCTCTGACATCCCCACTGTAAGTCCCAACGCCTGTTGATTCTTTCACTACACTTCGTCCCATGTCTTCCTGGGATACCCCTTCAATGCTCACGATTCAGTTGTTTGGCCAGTTGAATTATCTGTTCCTTGAATTCATGTAGAAGTGACTGAATACTCCACAGACATGTTATTTTTATTCTTGGATAGAATCAGTAAAGCTGGACCTTTGACATCCATCCAGTAGGCTTCCACAAAGTGTGTCAACCCAGTTTCACTCACAAAGTTTTGGTCAGCGCAAGAATTTGGTAAAAGATACCTATGCACGAAGTCATGAAATGGAATTGAACCTAGCACTGCTTGATTGCAAAGCAAACTTCTTAACCATTCAATATCTGTATAACATGAACTTAGTAACTCCTCTTATAAAGAAGTAAAACGACATTTAGCTGTCGTGTTTCTATGCCTATATTCCTCAAGTGGTTGTTCTTTATGGTACCATTATTTCACCATCTGCTTATCTCCTTCAGATTCTAACGACAAGCCTCTGTTTTCGTCTCTTTCTCATCAGAACAATATCAGTCTTGTGTTTCTCCTTTTTTTTTTTAAATTTTGTTTTATGCATTGTTTTTTTTTTTTCTGCTATGGATGTGTACATTTTTGTTTCTTAGTTATCTGAATATCAAATATGTAGTGCATGGTTTCTCCATGAGGCCGATATTGTTTAAATTATCAATAATTTATATATTTACTTTGTACTACAGTTGTGTGCATGTGTGTCTGTGCACATGTGAAAATATGAAAAACAAAATGGCAAAGACAATATAACGGATTTTTTTTTGTTTTTGCTTTATTTTAGACATTTAATATATTTGCCTGAAGCATTTTGCATGTTTTTCTTGTTTGCGTAACTGAAAATGAGTGCTACTCTCAATTCAGAATTGAAAGGGCTTGTATTAGAAAGGTCATCCAAGTGTAAAGACATGCACTAACTACTGTGTACAGATGGCTGAATTTATAACTTCCATCGAAAGATACACAGGTGAAAAAAAAAAGCTTTATTTTTTTTGTTTTTGTTTTTTTTTTCTCCATTCACACAAAGAACAATATTCTCTGTAGACAGAGGGGATTTTTTATTTGTATCAGAGAGTATCAGTAGAAGCAATGTAAATGAGTGCAGGTTAGTGCTACTAAATATCAGGGTTTGTTTCTCAATTACACAGATTGTAATCACATATGTTAAACACAGATATTGTATATTTGCTGCCTATTGCTAAACATACATTCTTCCATGAATGGTTGAAGTACTTAACCTTTGTGTGTGTATACATAAGATTTTGTTTGCTTCTGAGCAATGTTCTTAATAATTTACTACATTTTGTACAAATCTACTATTTATATAACTGAACTTCCTGAGATTCATTTTTTCCTGTCTTTTTGTTCAGATTTATTACCAAGCTTCTTATTGATGTGTGGGTGTGTGTGTGTGTGTGTGTGTGTGTGTGTGTGTGTGTGTGTGTGTGTGTGTGTGTGTGTGCAAGTGTGTAAAATTAAAACAGTTTAATATCAAATTAATGAATAAATCAACAATAATGTTTGCAGTAAATTACTTTAAAGAGATTTTAGGATCTATACTGATTGATATTTTCTGGTGGAAAACAATTCTCTTCGCTACTTGATAAATGGTTTGTTTTTGTTTCAATCATATTGCTATTATTATTCTTGAAGTACATATGTAAGTGAATGAGAATGTGTGTGTGTATGTGTGCATGTGTATATACATATATATATATAATCATCATCACCATCATCATCATTTAACATCTGTTGTCTATGCTGGCATGCATTGGATGGTTTGACCAGGGCTGGTAAGCTGGAAGGCTGCACTAGACTCCAGTCTGATTTGGCATGGTTTTCTATGGTTGGATGCCCTTCCTAACGCCAACCACTCTGAGAGTGTAATGGGTGCTTTTATGTGCCACTGGCATGGGTGCCATTTGTGACACCTGTATCTGCCATGACAGTGATTTTTCTTAGCTTGATGGATCTTCTTCTCAAGCCTGACCTAATGCCAAAAGTCTTGATCATTGCCTCTGTGAGGCCCAGCACCTGAAAGGAACTCGACCACTTTGCTTCTATGAGGCCCAACACTTGAAAGGAATTCAACCACTTTGCCTCCATGAAGCCCAATGCTCCAGAGGAACTCAGCCACTTTTGCCTCTGTGAGACCCAATGCTCCAACTGTGCTATTTACATGCCACTATATATATACATATATATGAGTCTGTGGTCACATTTTATAATTCGTTTGGAGCATTTGTTGACTAAGTACTTTTCACTCAATAAAATGCACAGGGATTCCTCCAAGCATAGATGGCAATTTCAAGAAAAGGTATAATATGGGTATGCAGACTAAGAAATACTATATTTCATTCCATCTTCTTTTAGTCTCCATATTAAGTCTGATAGATAGTGAGGTAGAATGTCTCTTATCAATCCTATTGAAACAGGCAACATGTCTGTAATATCAACTTTTGAAAAAATCTGCAGATTCCTCTATATACATATGTACTTCCTCTGGTACTTACTGTGCTTTTGTATATTGTTACAATGCATGCATTGATTGTATAAAGGACATGTGATTTTGTCCCTAAATGTACAATTGTTCTTTAGTTCTCTATTAACTGTTTCATTATTCTCTTTTCTTCCCTTCTTAGTTTTTCTTCTATTGTTTTTTTCTTTTATTATTATGTGGCCTTAATTGGCTTTCATTAAGTTAGTCACTACTGTTGTGAGTATTATGAGTTAAAAATTTTCAACGTATTTGCTGTCAGCAGTACTTTCTCTGTATTTTTTTAATATTATTAATTCCATTGTAATTATTGGAACATGCTCGACTTGTTTCTTCCTTGTTATCAGAGTCCTTATTAAATAAATTATCCTTTATTGTTTCCTCCATCACTGTGTTGTTTATCTTCCAGTTTCATTTCTTATTAATTTTATGTATATAGTATTCTAGGTTACTAAAATTTGCATATGACACATTCACTGTGTACCTATTAAGAATCTTATGATATCTATTAGATTTTGGAAAACATTTATTCAGTGTGGTAAAGAATTCCTTAGCAATCTTAGATGATATTTGTAATCCATAGATAGGATTATACCACAGAATATCCAATTTCTTATTACATTTCATTTATTTTATTTTATTCTTTGAGTCCTTATTCTTTTATCCTTGTACTCTTTATTTTATTGCTTATATGAGAAGAATTCTTCCATTATATCTCAGTTCCTTATGGAAATAAGCGAAATAGCAAGTACAAAATTAGGTACTTTTAGAAAAGTCCCCCTAGGAGACACATCTGCACCTAGGTTGCATGACAATCTTATGTACAGTATCTCACCTGTAAGCACTAGTGTAGTTAGGGTAGGGCAGTAGGGGCAGTCCATCTTGGGTAGCACTTTTAAAGGACCACCATTTTTGGGTCTGCTGCAGGCAATATGTGTTTTTTGTGGGGTCTGGGAGCAGAAAATGAAAGGGATGCCCCTGGCAGCACACACTCTAGCTATGCTAGTGTCTGTAAGGCATTGGTGCATGATGGGTCAAAGCAATCATAGTGATTCTGAATAAACAGTCTTAGGAATTCCGTTTTCTGTCTGTCGTATTTTATATAAACTCTAAGACACAATGAAATTCCTGAAGAAAATCCAGTGACATATACCTCCATACTGTTGCTGACATCAGGTAGCCGAATACTGTGGAAGGGCTTTAAACAGCATACTAGAAAGTGTATACCTGAATATAAAATTATTACTCTGTGTGTGTGTGTGTGTGTACATACATATGTTTGTGCATGTATATATATTTTACACACTATATATATATATATATATATATATATATATACACACACTCACACACACACACACACACACACACACACACACACACACATACATATATGTATAAAATCGGACTGGTAGGAAATCATTACTTCACCCAAAAGCTGTTATTAAGTCAATTTTATAATTGGTCAAAAGCTATTAGTTGTCTATTCTTGTCTCTGTATCTCTTGATGTAATTTTGACATCAATCTTTCTGCCATATTGTATTGCTCAAAGGTGGAGTAGAGAGAAAGGAATAATGCTCCATTTAGCTATCTTTCTGGTATATTAACTTTACATCATCTAGTACATACACTCCATAAACTGAATTGATTGGAATTTTACTATGTCTCTCTGGTTGTTATATAACTCTAATGATAAACATAAATGATGTGTGTGTGTGTGTGCATGTATACACACACACGCACACACATGTACACATATTTTATAATTTGTTGTTTCATTGCCTCCCTAAAAATAATGTACCATTAGACATATGCTCAGGCACACATATGCAAACATGTATATATGCTTTATAATTTTAGATGTATATCTGTGTAGACATATTAGGTGTGTGTGTGTGTGTGTGTGTGCATATGTATCTGTTTGCATGTTTATATGTTTGTGTGCTTATATTATGTATGCATTTGTGCATATATTGGGTCATCCCATAAATAATGTGGTTCGTTTTCATACTTCTCTTATTTTTCAAAATTAAGATAAAATTTTTTTAAATCTAAAATATACTCTCCTTCATTTTCTACAATGCTCTTCCATCTATCTGGTAAACTTACAAGGCCCCTCTTCCAAAATTCACTTGTCCATGACAAAAAATACTTCTCCAGTACTGTTCTGACCTTGTCTACAGAATTCATATTTTTTTCCATCCAAATGATTTTGAAGACTGCGCAATAAATGATAATTAGATGAGGCAATGTCTGGCGAATATGGTGGGTGAGGCATTGTTTCCCATTCAAACTGCTCCAGCCATTCGAATGCCATCCTCGCTGTATGTGGCTGAGTATTATCATGATGGAAGAACGCCTTTCAATTTGAAACCAAAGATGGTCAGTTTTATTCTTCTAGTGCTGACTTAAGCCACTCAAGCTGCTCCCAGTAGATCTCCTTTCCTATTGTTTGGTTTGGGTTTAAAAGCTCAGTCAACTAAACCTTTCATATCCCACCAAACAGATAACAACACCTTATGTGAGTGAAGACCTTCTTTAGCTTGGGGTGCCGGTGTTTCTCCTTTCCCTACCTGCTGTCTTTGGCACTTGACACCAGTCACTATTCAATCCAAAAATGGTTCATTCATGAGATGTGGCAGCATTCACTTTCTGCGTGCGATTAGACTCGGAAAGTTTGTGAGGAACCCATTGATCCCATTTACTGACTTTTCCAGCGGCATGCAGGTGTCGATGAATAGTTGAATGGCCAAATCCAAACTTCTCTGCCAGTTCCTCAACAGTTATGATGGGATTTTGTTCCACCAGGGTTTGCAGGACGTCCTTGTCAAGCTCTACAGATCTTCCAGGATGAGGCTTGTTTTCTAGGCTGTAGTTTCTGGCTTGGAATTTCAAGAACCACTGTTTACCCTGGCTTACACTTATTGTCCAATCCCCATATACTGCATTCATATTCCTCACACTTTCCATTGTGGTGTTGTCATTATTGAACTCATAAAGCAAAATATGCCAAATGTGCTTCTTTGTCACTTTCATTATAGCTTTGAAAAAATAAATGTTAAAATCGAACTGTACTCTGCCAAACTTGCACTAAGAATAAGGCCATGGTAAAATTACTACATGCTTTTATAGAAAGTTGATGCAGGTAGTTAATCCTGTTCTCCTCTAAATTTTAATTCATGCAATTGAAAAGACCTGCATTATTTATGGGATGACACAATATATAGATAGAATTTGGCATGTTTATGTTTGTGTGTATGTGTATACGTTCCTGTCAATGAATGTGCATGTATAGTTGAAATGAGCAATATATATTGTATATTTATATACAATTGTATATTTATATATACACACATACACTATATTATTATAAGTTTACACATACATATATATAATAATTATTATTGTGTATGTGTGTGTGTGTGTAAGAAGGAGAGAAAGAAGAATAATTTCATGGATGTGTCAATTGTTACTCTTTATTTTTTCTTGTCGAAAAATATGTGTCACAGCCATCTTGTGATATTGTTGAGAATGTTGAGTAGTTTGGTTAAGGGAAGAATGGCAGCAAACTTCTTGGCAACGTCATGCTAAAGATAACAACACAGCAACAACAACAATAATAATTATTGGTGAATGTTAAAGGAGTCCATCAATGTCATTAACTGTTACAGCAAGAATTATATTGAGTGTTGTTGCCAAAGCAACTTTTTTTTTAAAGCTTGTCACATACATTAGAACAAACAGCTATCAACTCAAGCCATGGATGTAGAAATTGCCTTATTAGAAATAGCAGTAAAATCTTTCATGTAATGGAAAGAATTTGATAATGTAGTCCAAAATAATCCAGTCACTAACTGTTATTCCCTCTGTATTTGTTTTGGGGTTCCAGAATACATATCCTTTATGCTCCCATCTTACACCTCCAGAACAAGTTGCAGGCTTATTGCTGGGTCGAGACTGCAATGTATTTTTCAAATGGATCCCTCTACATAAGATCTGAATGCATCCTTTGTTAAGCCACATGATGGACCTGCAATATCGTTATTCTTTCAAACTTTTTCCATTTTGCAGTTTGTAGTCTTCTTATTCATGCCAAGCACCAAACTGATATTTACCGAACTTGCAAAATACAAGTTCCTGAAATAGGGTTCCTCTGGAATAATGATACTCAACTGGGTACATAAGTTGCAGACCAGGGAGACTCTCCAAATCGAGCCACTACCTTTCCATATCGAGAGGTCAGTAATGCAGACATGTGATTAGAATGTCACTGAAAGAATTGCAATATGGATTCTTCAAGCTGAGCCAACTGGTGGGAAATCTAGGGGTAGACCAAGAATGAGGATGGCGTGATAATAGTCATAATCTCAATTGGTCATGCTTGGGAGTCCAGCCAGAAAATGCAGTAACAGTTGCTTCTGATAGAACCCTGTCAAGAAGGTACTTGAAGACTCTACCCCGTCAACTCTCTCAAACATGATGGGTGGAGAAGATGAATGGATAGTCCTCAATAACCTTAAAATGACATGATGGTCACAACTGGAATGTCTTTGATCATTGATCTCAGAAACATTAACTGCTTTGTGACTAAAAAGGGTTAGAGTAAAGACCACCTTTGATCACACATGATCATAGGATTGCACCTAGAAAATTCCCCTCCGAGGCATAAGTCTGGGCAAGGTTGTTTATGGAAGACCAGCAGTTGCCCGTGCATACCAGCCTCCCTTCTCCGTACCACCGATGTTATCCGAAGGAAAGACAAAAGCCAATACAGCTTGGCACCATTGACATCGCAACACATTTCTATAACTGAGTGAACTGGAGAAATGTGAAATAATGTCTTGCTCAAGAACACAACAAACAGCCTGGTCTGGGAATTGAACTCACTACCTAATAATTGCAAACCAGAAGCTCTAACCATTGAGCCGTTTTCTTTTAATAGTATACTGTTATGTAGTGAAAATTTTGTTAGTTACAATGGCGACAACAGGCTACTTGTCTATCTATCTTTCGCATACACACACTTTCTCTCTCTCAACAATAGCAACAACTTGTCATTATAGTCAGCTGTCTTCCTGGTAAAAATCAAAAACCAAAGCTTTTTTTTTCTGACAAAATATGAAGACAGTACAAGTGACAGGTGTGATCTGCCTTAACCATTTTATATAACGTTTACTTAGATAAATTGTGTTGTGTGTATCTGCTGTGTATATATGTGTGTGTATCTGCAGTGTTCATGCTGTGTTTAACCCTTTAGCATTTTAGATTAGTCAAATGTGAATTAATAAGCATTACATTTGACAGAGTAATCCAAACGCAAATGAATTAAGATAATATAAAACTTCTTGTATAAATCACCCTGATTTTCAATACAAAAATGTTATTTAACCCTTTAGCATTTAAACAGGCCATATCTGACCTAAATATTCTACCTATTTTTTGTTCAAACTGATCAGATTAGGCCTCTCATACCTACCCTCCAGTGTCATTCTAAAAATAAACAAGCACATCATTGAAACCCCCAAAATATGAGATACTTCATAGATTAATTCAAATCAATGTGAATTAATAAACATTACATTTGACAGAATAATCCGAAAGCAAATGGGTTAAGATTATGTTAAGTAAAGACTTCTTGTATAAACCTCTATGTAGAACATGCACATTTTATAAATGTTCTGTTTCTATTATGTTACATAAATTTATAGATCTTCATTAATATTATTGTATTACTTTAACCTTTCAGCAATGCTTATTTAATCACATTGTTTTGGATTGATCATCCATTATGACTCAGTGGTTAGAACATCAGGCTCACTATTGTAAGGTAGTGAGTTCAATTCTCAGATTCTGCTGGGTATTGTGTTCTTGAGCAAGAAACTTTATTTCACGTTGCTCCAGTTCACTCAGCTGTAGAAATGAGTTGTAATGTCACTTGTGCCAAGCTGTATCGGCCTTTGCCTTTCCCTTGGACAACATTGGTGACATGGAGAGTGGAGGCTGCTATGCATGGGCAACTGCTGGTCTTCCATAAACAACCTTGCCTGGACTTGTGCCTTGAAAGGTAACTTTTTAGGTGCAGTCCCATGGTCATTCATAACCAAAGGAGGTCTTAAATCTTTTAGCTTCAAGATTTCAATGACAGGATTGTACATTTTTAGAATGACTTTGTAGGGTAGGTGTGAGAGGTGAGATCTGGTCAATTTGGACATAAAACAGGTAGATTTTGGGTCTGATATGGCTGGCTTAAATGCTAATGGGTTTAGTGATGTTGTGTTTCAACAATTCTAGGTCAATTATTTAAGTACCATCTTGGATTAAATACTAGGGAATGAGAGGAGATCAATGCTATCGATAGAAACCCTTGAGTGGGGTGGTTCAGCATGGTTGCAGTCTATATACCCACTCCATTCCATGTCCTTCCAAACGACAATACCTCCTGTATGCAACCAGCTACAAGCAAATAATGAAATGTATTATAATCGAACCAAGTGAAACCAGGTTTACTGAGATAGGCACCTTTTGAAAAGTCACCTGACAAGACAAATCTATACCAAATGATGCACCACAAGTTGTCCAGAATCTCATCCACAAGAGACTGATGCAAGATGGGCCTTAATGACCATTGTAATTAATAAAGAATCTTGTGAATTCTATTTTCTCTTTCTCTTATTTGTTTAATACCCATTCTTATGTACTTGTATGTGTGCATGTGATTGCTTACAAACGCACAAAAATATATGTTGGTGGAGGTGTACTGCCAGAGAAAAGTTTTAAAGTTATAAAATGGAAAAGAGCTATTCACCAGAACTAAAATATTCCAGTTTGAGTGTATATTATGTAGTGTGTGTGTGTGTGTGTGTGTGTGTGTGTGTGTGTGTGTGTGTGTGTGTATCAGTGGATGAACTTTATTAGTCAGCCAGTGAAATATATATATATTATATATATATATATATATATATATATATATATCAATTATAGAACATTTGTGTGTCTATATAGATATATGTGTATTATATATATATGTATATGTGTGTTTATATATATATATATATATATATATATATATATATATATATATGTATATACACACATGTGTATGTATGTGTATATGTATGTATGTGCATATATGTGTGTGTGCATATATATATATGTTTGTTTGTGTGCATGTATGTATATATTTATATATATATATATATATATATATATATATATATATATATATATACACATATATATATTTACACATACATGCATACATTCACGCACAATTATAGAACAGAATAGTGTATGTATGTATGTATATATGTATGCATGTATGTAGAACACAATGCTATTCTTTACAGTAAAGGTTATATCACCCATCATTGTTTATTTGCTGTCACTTTGAACTATACTTCTCTGTAACATTAAGTCTTCCAGCTTACCCTCACCGTGAGATTTATGTGTTTTTACGATAACATTTTGGTAAAGGTGACAGGCATTAACATCTTAAGGACTGAATGAATCTCTGCTTAGTTTGGTGGCATTGGTCGTGGAGGTGTGGTATCGTTAAAGGGGGAAATTAGAGTAAAATAAATAAAAAAATAGCTGATTTGTAGTTATATTGACTGACTTTTCCTCATCCTCCATTGTTGTTCATCAATCTCTCTTTTTATTTACCTCCTCCCTCCTTTCCTCTTCCTCTCTCTCACTCACACATACATGTTTCAACATCTCATTATCTCATATTCACATCTCCCTCTCTCTATCTCTGTATACTTTTATTTCTTGTCATCTCTGTCTTCCTCTCTCTCTCTCTCTCACTACACTTTTATCTTCTCATATATCTTGCATACACACTCATGCAGACATTAACATACACATGCACACACAGACTTGATCTAGCATTCATGTCTTTTTACAAATAAATATATGTGTGTGTGTATGTGTGTGTGTGTATACATACATACATACCTATACGTACATACATACATACATACTCTCTCTCTCTCTCTCTCTCTCTCTCTCTCTCTCTCATTGTTGTATCTGTGTTCATATGTGTATATAAATATATATATATATATATATCAGTGGCGACTCTGGTACTTGGGCTGTTCAGGCTCAGCCCAAGTATAAATCTAGTAAAGTGAACGTGTATTTGCAAGCTGATTTAATTTTTGCCAACACTGACTTCAAGTATGTTATTGCAGCCAATAACTCAGGCTGCTTTAATTGAGCTTGGTCGCAGTTCATTTATTTTCGTTTCACATCTGGTGGTGTCTTAGAAGTGCCCTGTGTCAGGAAATAATATTTGTAGCAGACATTCTCTCGACATCGTTCACATGTGCCTGACTCGGGCTCAGAAGTTATACTCTCAGTTATTTATAATCATAAAAATTAAAAGTAATTCAATGTTTTCTTGAAACAATAAATTACTGTAGAGATTAGGATTTAAATTCCAATCTATGAAAAGTTTCCATTTGTTGTGCATTCTGCTGTCGTTATTTGATTGCTGTTATTCTGTGCGTCTGTGTGTGTAAAAATCAGTTGTGTTTTGCAGAGTTGCTTTATTCTTATCCTTAACTTAGAAACAGAGAAAGACAGAGTGCTAGATCTACAAAATAAGCTATTTGGGGCTAGAAATAAAGCAGAAAAACATGAAATTCTTCAAGCAGGCATGTATCTTATGTGAAATTTGTGATGAGACTGAGTGATGCTGATGACTTGGAGTCACCTTTGATATATATATATATATATATATATATATATATATATATATATAATCATAAATATATAGGGATTGACAGTAACCTGCTTCTCCAACATACTGAGAATTCAGAAATAGCAGTCAAAGAACTACTGATTTCAAAACTACAAATTATTACTCCAGATTGATAGCGATATTTTTGATACACACAGAACAAAAAACAATAGAGAAGAGTAAAAAACACTTGCCTTTAGTTAATTTAGTACAATTGTTTCACAGTTAAGAGTACATAATACTCTATTCTGATCTTCAGCTAAATATTCTAATAAATTTGTTAATGTCTAAATAACTCACGTTAATTTTGACCATGTGAACATCAATACCACGTGAAGAAGACGTTAAGAAATTTATCGGCCAGTAAGTTCAAAACCTCTTGCCCTAATGAATTTCAATTCAGCGTGTATCAGAAATAGTTCCGTTTAGGAAAGAGACTCGTACGAATTCCTGCGGTATAACCACCCACCTTGGAGTTATTGTTAAAATATAGATATGCAGGGCAGGGAATCATCAATTAGTAATAAAATTAATAATTAACAATTCTGCCGGGTAGCTCAGTATGAAAAAAACCTTCTTCGGTAAATAATTTATAATCATAAATATATAGGGATTGACAGTAACCTGCTTCTCCAACATACTGAGAATTCAGAAATAGCAGTCAAAGAACTACTGATTTCAAAACTACAAATTATTACTCCAGATTGATAGCGATATTTTTGATACACACAGAACAAAAAACAATAGAGAAGAGTAAAAAACACTTGCCTTTAGTTAATTTAGTACAATTGTTTCACAGTTAAGAGTACATAATACTCTATTCTGATCTTCAGCTAAATATTCTAATAAATTTGTTAATGTCTAAATAACTCACGTTAATTTTGACCATGTGAACATCAATACCACGTGAAGAAGACGTTAAGAAATTTATCGGCCAGTAAGTTCAAAACCTCTTGCCCTAATGAATTTCAATTCAGCGTGTATCAGAAATAGTTCCGTTTAGGAAAGAGACTCGTACGAATTCCTGCGGTATAACCATCCACCTTGGAGTTATTGTTAAAATATAGATATGCAGGGCAGGGAATCATCAATTAGTAATAAAATTAATAATTAACAATTCTCCCGGGTAGCTCAGTATGAAAAAAACCTTCTTCGGTAAATAATTTATAATCATAAATATATAGGGATTGACAGTAACCTGCTTCTCCAACATACTGAGAATTCAGAAATAGCAGTCAAAGAACTACTGATTTCAAAACTACAAATTATTACTCCAGATTGATAGCGATATTTTTGATACACACAGAACAAAAAACAATAGAGAAGAGTAAAAAACACTTGCCTTTAGTTAATTTAGTACAATTGTTTCACAGTTAAGAGTACATAATACTCTATTCTGATCTTCAGCTAAATATTCTAATAAATTTGTTAATGTCTAAATAACTCACGTTAATTTTGACCATGTGAACATCAATACCACGTGAAGAAGACGTTAAGAAATTTATCGGCCAGTAAGTTCAAAACCTCTTGCCCTAATGAATTTCAATTCAGCGTGTATCAGAAATAGTTCCGTTTAGGAAAGAGACTCGTACGAATTCCTGCGGTATAACCATCCACCTTGGAGTTATTGTTAAAATATAGATATGCAGGGCATATATATATATATAGGCACATATGATTTTGCAGTTAAGTTTACTACATGGTTCTGGGTTACTACAGCTTTGGGCTGACCAAAGTCTTGTGAATGAATTTGGTCAATGGAAACTGAAAGAAACCTGTAATATGTGTGTGTGTGTGTGTGAATGAGTAATTGCAAGTGTGAGTTGTTATTTTCCCTCATCTTCACATGCATTCACAGGATGTAAGTAATGGCTTTGCTACTCATGCAGATGATGTTGTTTGCTCACAGTCCACTACAAAAACATGTCTGGGCTTCTCAACATGTTGCACCACCTTTGTAAACAAAAGGCTCACTATTCATACAAATGATGTCTTTTATTTCCAGTTCTGTATGTAACCATGTCTGGGCTGTTTGTTGTTTGACAGACTGGGGCGTTATTAACTCAGCTGGAAATGGTTGGAGGTTGGCATCTGGCAGGGCTTCTAGCTGTAAAAACTCTACTCAACACTTATTCTTGTCTGACCCATGCAGGCATGGAAAACAAAACATTAAAATAATAATTCTGATGCTGATACATACCGGTGCCACTTAAAAGCACCTGTGCTAGTGCTGTGCTAATGCACCCCTGCCAGTGTTGTGTAAACACACTTGTGCTGGTGGCACATGAAATGCACCCAGCACACGTTGTGAAGTGGTTGGCATTAGGAAGGGCATCCAACTGCAGAAACCATGCCTCAACAGACAGCTGGAGTCAGGACAGCTCCCTGCTAGCCAGCCCCATGTCAAACCATCCAACCCATGCCAGCATGGAAAACAGACGTTAAACAATGTGTGTATAATTAGATGTATAACTGTTACTGGTAAATTTAGACCTCCGCATAGAGTATTTGTCATCCAGTCCGCTTCTCATGTAGCAGTGTGGCTACTACTGTACTTAGCAGTGTTGCTAGTCATGATATACAGAGCAAATGTAGGAGAAAGTATGATAAACTCAAGTTTATAATCATTTATTCCCTGCATATGTTTCACCATTGTACTCATTTAATCTCTCTAACAGAATGAAATAAAACACATCGTCCTGTGATGATCTGTTGCAGTTCAGTGTTCAGTTGCACTGAGATCATCCAATGCAGAGGTTGCAAATAACCACAAGGGTGGATCGCACATGTGAAACAAGTGATATAAACTTGTAACCCATGCCAGCATGAAAAACAGACACTAAATGATGGTGATGATGTGTATGATATATATCATCATCATCATCATCATCATCATTCAGTATCTATTTCCCATGCTGGCATGAGTTAGATGGTTTGACTGGATCTGGTAAGCCAGAGAGCTGCACCAGGCTCCAGTCTGTTTTGGTTTGGTTTCTTCAGCTGGATGCCTTCCTAATGCCAACCACTCCACGGAGTGTACTGGGCGTCTTTTACATGTCATCAGCTCAAGAGCCCCTTATGTGTAACCAGTATGGGTGCCTTTTACATATCACCAGCATGGGTGCCTTTAATGTGTCACTGCCACTGGTACCTTTTGCATGTCGCTGTCATGGATACCTACCAATTATATGTTCAAACTGGCCAGATTTGGCTTCTCACACAATGTCATTCTAAAAATAAGTAACCATGCCATTGAAATCTCAAAGACATGAGATTAATTCAAATCAATGTGAATTAACAAGCATTACACTTGTCAGAGTAATCTGAAAGCTAAAGGGTTAAGATAATGTAGGTAAAGGCTTCTTGTATAAATGACAGTGACAGTTGGTTCTGACAAGGACCCTGTGGAGGAGATGCCTAAGGGCTCTAAACTCTTAATGGCTCTAATCCCCTAATTACTCTCCCAGGAATAGTTGGCTAAGAAGATGGATAGATGGATATCTAAAATCTGTTTAATTGAAGATTTACTACAGTGATATTTTCCCATTTTAATCTACTTAGTTACCTCTCCATATACTGAACTTGCTGGAAAAAACAACCAAATCACCCTCAAGTCACTCTCGAGCGTTTTAGCATAAAGAAGTATGCACTGGGCAACATTTACTACTTACTTGATATATATGAAAATATGGGATGGTTATGGCTGGAACACCTTTAACCATAGTTCTGCTCCATTAGGATTGTCTGGAAGTTAAAGCAACAACAACAGCAACAACAACGGCTTCAAGTGAGAACTGATTGTGTGGTCATTTACCAAACTGACAAGAAACTGATTATTAGTTCATTTAACTGTTTTTGGGGGCCAAGTTCTCTCAGGCAACATATTTAACAGGGACCTATTCTACCGTATGCACATGTGTGGAATGTATTAAAGATTTCAAATGTACGCTATGTATGTGCTAATGTAACACAATAATAATAATATTGTATATTATATATTTATGTTCCGTGTGTGTATGTGTGTGTGCACGTGTTAAACTCCATTCCCAAAACATTAACCTATTTAACATTCAATGATTGATTAGCCCTCAAGCTCTCCTCTACATATTAATGCATTATTAGCTCTGCATATATCTATAGGTGCGTTTGTGTGTGACTGTGTTTATGTTTATGAAGAACACACATCTTACATGTGTGTGTTTTTGTGTGAGTGTATGTCTATGTGTGTATATATATATATATATATATATATATATATATATATATATATATATATATATATATATACATACAGAGAGAGAGAGAGAGATAAATGTAGCTTGGTAAAATACACATACATGTATCTACATATAGTTGTGTCTGTGTGTATGTACATACATGCATGCACACACATACACATATATGTCTGTATAAAACACATGTATAGCTACTGTGGCCTTACTTGGCTTGACAGGTCTACACAAGCACAGTATATCGCCAAAGTTCTCAGTTACTTGTTACTGCCTCCATGAGGCCCAATGCTCAAATGGCACTATTTATATGTCACCAGCATGGGTGCCAGTCAGACGGCACAGGTATCAGCCATGACTACAATTTCACTCAGCTCAACAGGTCTTCACAAGCACAGCATATCACCCAATGTTTGAAAGGTACTTTTAACAGGTCAGTCACATGACACTGGCATTGGCCACAACTACAATCTCACTTGACTTCATGGGTCTTCTCAAGCACAGCATATCGCCAAAGGTCTCGATTGCTTGTCATTACTTCCATGAAGCCCAACATTCGATGATCATGCTTCACCACCTCATCCCATGTCTTCCTGGGTCTACTTCTTCCACAGGTTCTTTCCACTATTGGAGTGTGACACTTCTTCACACAGCTGTCCGCATCCATATGCATCACATGACCATACCAGTACAGTTGTCTCTCTTGCACACCATATCTGATGCCGCTTATGCCCAACTTTTCTCTGAGGATGCTTACACTCTGTCGTGTATGCACACTGACATTACACATCCAGCGAAGCACACTAGCTTCATTTCTTACAAGCCTGCGCATGTCCTCAGCAGTCACTGCCATGTAGCATGGCTGTTTGCACACACAGGCATCAAACAGTCTGCCTTTCACTCTGAGTGGGAGGCCCTCTGTTACCAGCAGAAGTAGGAGCTCTCTGAACTTTGCCCAGCCTCTTCTTATTCTCACAGCTACGCTCCCAGAGCATCCATTCCTGCTACTGACTTGGTCACCTCGGTAATAAACGCTATCAACTACTTTTAGTTTTCCCCCTTGGCATGTGATGCAATCTATTTTCTGTACATTTTCAATGTTTATTGTACCTGTGCACCTTCCACAAACAAAAACTATTTTCCCTGTTAACCTTCCTCTGATACTGCTGCACCTCTTATGTGTCCGTAGTTTACACCAGGTACATCTTATGAAATTTCTGCCTACACTTTTTCTACAGATCAAGGAGGGCCATCTACCTGAAGCGATTTGTGATTTGTCTGCTTTCCTGCTTACTAAGACTGTCTTTTTGCTAGGTTAACTCTAAGGCCCTTCAATTCTAGACCTTGCTTCCACTCCTGAAACTTCTTCTCTACTTCTGGTAGTGATTCAGCTATAAGAACAAGGTCATCAGCATAGAGGAGCTCCCAGAGGCAGCCTGTCTTGAATTCCTCTGTTATTGCCTGGATGACTATGATGAACAAGTGGATGTTGAGGACCGATCCTTGGTGAACCCCTACTTGTACCCTGAATTCTTCACCGTACTCATTGCCAACCCTCACCTTACTGGTAGTGTCCCTGTACATGGCTTTCACAGTTCTTACCAGCCACTTGTCTATTCCTTGTTTCTGCATTGACCACCAGATAAAGGATCTGGAGACCTTGTCAAAAGCCAAGTACAGAGGTTTATCTTTGGCTAGGTATTTCTCCTGCAGCTGTCTTACCAGAAATATAGCATCAGTTGTGCTTCTCACTGTCACAAAAACCAAACTGCATCTCATCTAAACTAACTTTCTCCCTAATTAGTTGAGCAATGACCCTCTCTGTAACCTTCATCACCTGATGCAACAATCTGATACCTCTGTAATTATTTCTATCGAAGGCATCACTTTTACTTTTGTAGTAGTTGATTATGGTGCTGCTACACCAGTCACTGGATATGACTCCTTCATTTACCACCTGGTTAACTTTACGTGTGACTAGGCTATAGCCTACACCACCAGATATTTTAAGCATCTCAGTGGTGATTCCTGATGGGCCAGGGGCTTTCCCTGTCTTCATATCCTTAATTGCTTTATCTATCAAGGTACTGTCAATTCTCCTATTCATTCTCTTCATTTAGCAGCCTTTCATAGAGGCCTTTCCAAGTGTCTTTCCTTGCAGCATCATTAAATGCAAGTATACATATATATATATATAGGTGCAGGAGTGGCTGTGTGGTAAGTAGCTTGCTTACCAACCACATGGTTCCGGGTTCAGTCCCACTGCGTGGCACCTTGGGTAAGTGTCTTCTACTATAGCCTCAGGCCGACCAAAGCCTTGTGAGGGGATTTGGTAGACGGAAACTGAAAGAAGCCCGTTGTATATATATGTGTATATATATATATATGTATGTATGTGTGTATATGTTGTGTATCTGTGTTTGTCCCCCCAACATCACTTGACAACTGATGCTGGTGTGTTTAGGTCCCCGTAACTTAGCGGTTCGGCAAAAAGAGACCGATAGAATAAGTACTAGGCTTACAAAGAATAAGTCCTGGGGTCGATCTGATTCGACTAAAGGCGGTGCTCCAGCATGGCCGCAGTCAAATGACTGAAACAAGTAAAAGAAAGAAAGAAAGATATATATGGAAATTGTTCTAATGTATTAGTGAAGGAGACCAAACTACCATCTTATACACGTATACTTCACCATTATCTTCTTGGCTATAAACTATAAAACCATTTTATTTAAATGTCACTGGACCATCGTTCTTTTATCTAAGAAATTGACATATGTCACTCTATGTGTGTATATGTAACTGATTTCATGGTTGCATACATGAAAAGGTGTATTAATACATTTTCATGAAAAAACAGACATTCAAATATATCTATGATGGCAATCATACACATTCATATGACTACACTATTATACACATACATTTTCATTGTACATATATGTAAATATAAATATATATATATATATATATATATATATATATATATATATATATATATATAAACATAAATATATGGCACAGGTGTGGCTGTGTGGAAATAAGCTTGTTTCCCAACCATATAGTTCCAGGTTCAGTCCCACTGCATGGTACCTTGAGCAAGTATCTTCTACTATATCCTCAGGCCGACCAAAGCCTTGTGAGTGGATTTGGTAGACAAAAACTGAAAGAAGCCTATTGTATGTGTATGTATATATATACCAGCGAGATACCTGGCCTTGCTCACAGTTAAAATGGCAAAGTCTTTTTTATTGTTTTACTTATTTCAATCGTATAACTGCGGCCATGCTGGAGCTCCCCCTTTGGTCAAGAAAATTAACCACAGGATTTATACTTTTTAAGCCTAGCACTTATCCTATCAGTGTCTTTTGCCGATCCACAAAGTTATGAGAATGTAAACACAGCAACATCAGCTGCCAAGTATTGGGGGAGGGAAAAAAACACACACACACACACGCACGCACGCACGCACACACACACACACACACACACACACGCACACACGCACGCACGCACACACACACACACACAGAGTATCCATGTACGAAAACCACTCACATGGCTTTGGTCAGCCTGCCTACTGGCTCATAGAATATCCTATCAAAATACGATCTGGAAGACCCAGTGTTGTTCATCCATGTCCACTTTGGTATGTTCGGGAAATCCAGTTGATACCTGTCAACCAACTGAAAACGGGTGAGCAGGTTTGTGAGGCTTTTGCACCCCCTCTTCTATTGGCAATCCCCACCCTATTCAGGCGTGCATCCAAAATGGCATTCCAATCTCCCACTAAAACTAAACAGCAAGATGTCCCAAGGAAAACCCAAATGTCTGAAGAAATCTGGCTGCCCTACCCTGGTTGGGGCATACACTACGACTAGTCTGAAAGCATCATCTTTGCTGCTACTCACATCCAGGACCACTAACTTACCTTCTGGGTCCAGGAAGATCATCCATACCTCGAGATCCAGGCCTCTCCTAAACAGCACTGCCACTCCAGCCTGCCATTCCAGGCTGACTAAGAGATGTGTAAATCTCAAAATCATTGCAGATGGGGGCCAGATCACGTGTATCAGAAATCCTTGTTTCGCTGATGGCCATCACATCCATAGATAGTGACCTGAGGTCGTTGAACAAGCGTCCCTGCTTCCAGGGTGACCCCAGACCATGAAAATTTACACAGCCCACTCTAATCAATCCCATGCCAATCGGAAAGAGCTGTGAGAAAGAAAACGAGCAGGGTTACTTTACCTTGCTGGTGCAGTTGGCGGCCGAATGGACTGGCCTCCAGATCTAGTGAGAGTTTCTCCTCCCGATGCTGTTGGCAGACCTGTGATCCAGGCTCTGGATCTGGTTGTGGTTCCTCTGAGAAACCCAGCAAAAGTCTCTTCATGGCCTTGACATTAAGATTACCCACATCGTTGGGGAAAGCCTCCCTAATGTCTCTGTAGGTCTTTAGTGGCATCTGTACCAGCATCAAACTTTCCAGAATCCTAAGGGTGCTGGTGCCATGTATTGCACCGTCTCTCGCAATTTCCTTATCTCCGGTTATGAGGTCCATCAAATTTTTGTTGGCTATCCTCACTAACACATAATTGGGAGTTTTTGCAGTTAACTGTTCTGTGTGTGTGTGTGTGTGTGTGTGCGTGCTTTCTTTTGGGGTGAGGTGGGGTTGCAATAGAGTTGGTGTGGCTGGTGTTGTTTTAGATATGTCTGTTGCCCTTGCACTAGAACCTTCTATTGTTGGTGTAGGGCCAGGTGCTCTTTTTTTCGTTGTCTTTTGGGTTTATTTGCTTTTTGTGGTTCCTCCTCATCTTCACTACATGATGTGGAGGCACCAGTGTCTGTGGAATCAGTCTCAGGATGTGTGCGTCTGTTTGTGTGAATGTGTGCTTGAGAGATGGGGAGATGGAGTGCTGGTTTGGGAGACACTGTGGGTGGCTATCTCTATTGTCTTTGTTTGTTCTTCACCTGAAAATGAGGCTGCAAGTGTGGCATATTGTCTCAGTTGTTGAGAATTTTGTTTGGGTGGTGGGAGTGCCTCCTGTTTTCTTTGGACAGAAAGCCCTGAAGTGGCTTGTGGCTCCACAAATGTTGCACTTAGGCTACCTGCCTTCTACTATAACATGCAAGTCAACCCCATTGGGCAGCTGTATAAGGTCTGGGATTTCTCCCATGTTTTCCAGCTTCACAAGGAGCAGGATTTCAATGGTTATGCCAGACCAGTTTTCCCTACTGCTCCGTTTCACCTCTAGGAGTGACTCTGAATCCTCTACCACACATGTTATGATCCAGCAGACGTTCACGCCTGGTGGAATACCTGATGTTTTTATTTTGCGAGTGTTTTTTTGGATGGTAGGTTGGGTACAGGAGTCACCCCTCACTCCATGTTGGCATACCTGTCTGTCTCTTTGTAAGTGGGTCACATCTTCTAAGATACCCTTCAAAATCTCTTTCACTTGACACATAAATGTTATTCCTGTTCACCTGCTCTTGCCTGAAACATTTAAAATAAATGTTTTTTTTTTCCTTCATTTCTAACAATTCAGGAGGCACAAGAACTGCTGCCCCACCCACCTTAATTTTTATGATTTGTTTGGCTTGGGCAAATTGGCAAATTCTTTTCATCAAGGCCCAGCAGAAACATTTCTTTTCTAAAGCTGGCTACACTGGAAATCTTTTAAAATTCATGGAATTATTGTTTGTTATTGTTTTGATGATTTCTCTTCCGCAGGTGCCAATAGATGTTGTGGTGGTGTTACTGTTATTTCTACTATCTTCTGTCTCTCGCTCTTTTCCGCCTTCGCATTCCCGCTGTTGTTGCTGCTGATTTCCCATGCTTTGTGAGCTCTTACATTGATTAGGCTGCTGTTGTTGTTGTTGTTGTCACTGGGAGTGAGTGACATGAGGGTGGAAAATCTTTTGTGGGAGGGCTGGTGAGAGGAATTGCTTTCCCCCTCAGCGCTCTCATGATGGTCAATGATGATGATGACGCCATCTTGTGTGTTTGTGTGTTTACACAAGATGGGGCATTTTCCAAGTGCAATAGATAATTAAATGAATAAATACTGCTCCTTACAGGGCAGAAACAACCACCAAACACCTGCCAAATGGTTTCTGGTATTCTTATTGTTTGTTCAAAAATAAATAACATATACTTGTGACAAAAGGGTGAAAACAACAATTTAAAGCATAACTTACAAAGTGTGTTCAAAAGAACGTCTTACATATTCCACAGCTGATAATAATAATAATAGTAATAATAATAATAATAATAATAATAATAATAATATAAAGGCAGTGAGCTGGCAGAATCATTAGCTTATCAGACAAAATGCCTAGCAGAATAACTTCCAGCTTTACATTCTGAGTTTAAATGCTGTTAAGGCCAACTTTGGCTTTCATCTTTTTGGGAGTGATAAAATAAATACTGATCAAGTGCAGGAGGGTCAATGTAACTGACTTGCCCCTCCCATCAAAATTGATAGCCTTGTGCCAAAATTTGAAACCATTATTATTATTTCTATTTTCTGTGGAAGGGACACATTCCATTGTCAGGTGTTCCATTTATTGTCATTACCCACTGAATGGAGAACTGGGCATACACCAGCTACAATATCTTAAGCGCTTCCTTGATGTTGAGCAAGTGTAGTCATTGTTTGTCAGACTTACTCTCTGCTGAACTTGCCCAAGATGTGCTCCGAATGACTAAACGTCTGCACACCCTTGTCCAGTGCCCAAGCATTGCTGATTTGTGGATTTATGTTTTATGCCAAACACCTGCAGTAATTTGTAGAGCTGTCAGCTGAGTCCATTGTGAAGATCATCTTGCTTCCTTTCTTTGGTCGGGAAGGGCATGCAGTGTTCATGTGTCTGGTAGCCTTAGTGAATGAGGTTGTGTGTTGGACCAGATTGGAAGATCTGAAGATACTTTCCTCTTTGGCCTAACCTTCATCAACTTTTTAAAAGGAAAGTGAGGGTGGAGTGAGAAGTGCTGCTACCCTGCAATTTTGTTGAAAGGATGGTGAATATGTCAAGAATGGTCCAAGTGAACAAGCCTGCACCTGTAGATGGATGGAAGATAATGCAGAGAGAGCACTTGCTGTAGTTTTATGAGGTTTCCATGCGCAGCCCTAGGAAGTTTCCCATTTTTGAGGAACTGATATTCAAATGGTAGAGACCTCCTTTGGTCATGAATGACCATGGGATTGCACCTAGAAAGAGACCCTCTGAGGCACAAGTCTGGGCAAGGTTGTTTATGGAAAACCAGTAGTCACCCATTCATACCAGCCTCTCCTCTCCACACCACTAATGTTATCCAAGGGAAAGATAAAGGCCAATACAGCTTGGCACCAGTGATGTTGCAACTCGTTTCTACAGCTGAGTGAACTGGAGCAATGTGAAATAGTGTCTTGCTCAAGAACGCAACACACAGCCTGGTCCAGAAATTGAACTCACTACCTCATGATTGTGAGCCCAACACTGTAATCACTGAACCATGTGCCTTCATCGTTAGAATCCATATTATTGCTGTTCTTCTATTTTTCACATGCTTCTCTGTGTAACCCTTCATTCTATTGTCCAATACCATCCCCAATGTTTTTTATGAACCCTTAGTGGTAAATAAAGAAAGCATTATTATTATTTCCTTTTTGTCTTCATAAAATATTTTCCATAATACATTTCCAACGTGACCCACCTTCAAAAAAAGTTTGCCTGAACCCTGCTTTATGAGAAAGGATGGAGGGGTAGATGGTTAATGAAATATATACCTGTAAAGTACATCGGAGGTTGATTCCTTAAAAATATGTGTTCCTGTGCCCATTGTAAGGAATCATCATCATCTCTGTCATTTTTATTTATTATCAGTTATTTAATTTAGTTTGAAATTTTTACCTTTCTTTCAACATCTTTGAAGACTCTCCCAGTCTCCTTTCTCACCCCATTCCATTCCACTCCACATTCTACTTGATATTCTAGTATTCAAACCAGTACTACATGTGTGTGTGTGTGTGTGTGTGTGTGTGTTCATGTCCATTGGAAAAGGTGACAATATCATGAATCTTCTTTCTTTCTTTTTCTTCTCTTTTTGGCCAATTTCTACTAAGAGACAGAAAGAGAGATATTATATTGGATGAAAAGCAAGCGTAAAGTGAAATAGATGACTGAAGTAGCTTTATATTCTCTGCCCATCTCTCTTTCCTTTTTCCCTAGCCCCACCTTACCCCGCCCACCCGTCTTTCTTTCCATTCTCTTAGCATTTTATTGCAATACTTAAGCCATAGAACATTCGGACAAGTAGGAACCTTTGCAGATAATTTAATCAAATACCATCATTTTTGCATGTTTGACATTGCAGCAGCAGGACATTTAAGCTTTTGTCGAGGAGAAACTCCTCTATCCAACCAAATCCAATCTTGTTTACAGCTATTAGATATACTGACATGGACTTTATAACATTGCACATCTCTGGAGTTATTAGTTTCTCATCATCATCATCATCATCGTCATCAATACTGTTAGCACTGTCATCATCATTGCCACTGTAATCTTTAGTAATGTTGCTGTCATCATTATTGTTTTTGCCACTATCGTCATTAGTGAAGGCACATGGCTTAGTGGTTTGGGTATTGGACTCACACTCCTAATGTCATGAGTTCGATTCTCAGAGGTTCGTTGTGTCCTTGAACAAGATGCTTTATTTCACGTTGCTCCAGTCCACTTAGCTGGTGGAAAAAATGAGTTGTACCTGTGATTCGAAGGCTCAACCTTGTCACATTCTGTGTCATACTGAATCTCCCCAAGAACTATGTTAAGGGTACTCAGCCACTTGCATGCTAATTTCATGAGCAGGCTGTTCCATTGATTGGATCAAGTGGAACACTCTCGTTGTCGTAACCAACAAAGTACCAGTTTATGTATGCATGTAGGCACGTGGTTTAGTGGTTAGGATATTTGACTCACAATCATAAGGTCAAGAGTTCAATTCCTGGCAGCACATTGTGTTGTCCTTGAGCAAGACACTTTACTTCATGTTACTACAGTCCATTCAGCTGGTGAAAGTGAGTTGTACCTGTAATTCAAAAGGCCAGCCTTGTCACATTCTGTGTCACACTAAATCTCCCTGAGAATTACATTAAAGGTATGCATGTCTGTGGTTCAACCAATCATAGTCTTTATCAGGTGATCTTAGTCTATATTTTAACCAATCATTGTCTTTATCAGGTGATCTTAGTCTATATTTCAACCAATCATTGTCTTTTTCAGGTGATCTTAGCTTATATTTCAACCAATCAGTGTCCTATCTGGTCATCTTAGCCTATATTTCAACCAATCATTGTCTTTATTGGGTGACTTTAGGCTATATTTCAGCCAATCATTGTCCTGGTGAATTTGTGTGGCTGTTCAGAGTAAAGTCAAGCTCCACATAGATCTGTGCCAGATCCTGGTTATAAACTGAGATGCTTGGGAAATACTAAGCCAGAGGACAAGAGAGGTTTTCTTGATCAACTGACAGTCATGCCACTCTGATGTCCTGTTGAAAGAACTCCTCTTGCCAAGCCTGGACACAAGATTTTCTCCTCTCTCACACGAGCTACTGGTATCCAACTTAATGATGGCTTTTATAAACCAACTAGTGTAACAAGTGTCTGTACGTAAACATGTTACTAAACATTCAAATGGTTTTACGCAAGCACAGCATGCAGCCAACACAAATAATGCAGTTCTTAGTTAACCAGTGCAACATCATCATCATCAGTGTCCTTGCTTCATCAGTGCTGTTGTCACCATCCTCTTTGTTGTCTTTGCTGTCTTTTTCACTTTTGTTATTACCTTCATCATTGCTGTTGATGCAATCATCGTTGTCGTCATTGTTATTGCTGCCGTCATCATCATTGTTGTCAGCATCCTCATTGTTACCATCATCATCATCAGTACTATTGTCGCCATTGTCAGCGTCATCATCATCAGTATTATTGTCACCATTTTCGTCATCATCATCATCATTGGCACCAGCATCATCATCATTATCATCAGCGTTAGTGTCACCCCTATTGTCATCATCAATGCTGTTGTAGTCATTGTTGTCGTCATCATATCAACATTAACATTCGTCACACACAACCAATCAAGATTCAATTGACATTTTATGACATAGTTTTATATATATATATATATATATATATATATATATATATATATTTGGAAATTTTCAGATACTATTAATTCTTTTTCTTTTCCTTTCGTTACATTTTTCACTCTTTCACCAGACAGGAAGTCTTTCTTAACACCTCTTTCCTCTGTCATATGTTGAGGATGCTAGCTATTTGAGCTAACCTTTTATCAGTTGAAGTTTCCAGGAAGAAAATGACAAAGTAATTATTAATGATGTAAAGCTGAAAACAAAATAGATTTTCTTTTAATTTTACTAAGATTGCATTTAACAAAATACAGCTCACAATGTGTGGCTTGTTTAATTGTTCTCAATTTGCTCAGGAACTGTACAAGACAAAAAAAAAAGCAGAAATCTGAGCTGGCAGAATTGTTAGCACACTGGACCAGATGCTTAGTGGTATTTTGCCTGTCTCTAAGTTCTGAGTTCAAATTCCGTCGAGGTCAACTTTGCCTTTCATATAGATTAAGTATCAGTGAAACACTGGGGTCGATATAATCGACCAGTCCCCTCCCTCCAAATGTAAGGCTGTGTGCCTTTAGTAGAAAGGACTATTATTATCATTCTTCTTCTTATTATTATTATTGGCAGAATTTCAGCTCACTCTTTATATTCTGTGTTCAAATTCTGCTGAGGTTAACTTTGCTTTTCATTTCATTGTTTTGGGTTGGTAAAGTAAGTACTAGTCAAGAACTGAAGTCAATGTAATCGACTAACACCCTCCTCAAAATTTCGGGCCTTGTGTCAAAATTTGAGATCATCATTACTATTATTATTATTATTAAGATGGCACATTGACATGCTAGGCAAAATCCTTAGCGGTATTTCATCTGTCTTCACATTCTGAGTTCAAATTCCACCAAGGTCGACCTTGCCTTTTATCCTTTCGGGGTCGATAAATTAAGTGCCAGTTGCGTACTCAGGTCGATCTAATCGACTGGTCCTCTCCCCCAAAATTTTGGGCCTTGTGTCTAGAGTAGAAAAGATGATGATTATTATTATTACTATTATTACTATTATTATTATTATTATTATTATTATTATTTCATTTCCCAGAACTCTCAGTTTCACTTGCTCTGGCTAATTCTGTAAGAGCAGAAAACAACCTGTTAAGGGTCTCACAAGGTCTTCTTCCATGATACTTAACATCCAAGTACCAATCCCCAAATCCTCACTCTCCATAATACAACAAAGCAGTTTTCCGAGCATACTCTTCTATCCTCATGTCAATCCCAATTTCTTGTACAAATTTCTCCCTTTGTTGTTAATGCTCCCTGTCACCCTACAACTACTAAGATGAGTTACTGTCTTCATTGTCCACATTCGTGCAATCTCATCTATTAATAGCTTGTACATCTCAGTCTTTTCCAGTTCTTTGTCATCCACTCGTACATATCCAGGTATGGCAATATCTATGATCTTGATTCCCTTCATCATTTTATCAACTACAACAATGTCTGATATCTGAGCATCGATCACCAAATCACACTGGATTGTAAAATCCCACAAGATCTTATATTCATTATTCTCAGTGACACCTTCTGGTTTATGTTTATACCATTTCAAAATCCTTTCTGATTTATACTCATACCATTTCAACGTACTTCTCACACAATCTCCAATGAACATTGCTACATTATTGTGCCTCTTTTTATTCTTTTGTATCCCTTTTCAGCCAGTTTGCTACACTCACTCACAATATGTAAGACTGTTTCATTTTTGATGTCACACATCCTACAAAGGGGCAATTTACTATTCTTATCTATTTGATTATTATTATTATTAAGGTGGCAAGCTAGCAGAATCATTAGTATGCCAGGAAAAATGCTTAGCAGCATTTTGTTTGTCCTTACGTTCTGAGTTCAAATTTTGCCAAGGTCCTTTTGGGAGTGAATAAAATAAGCATTAGCAGAACACTGGGATTGATGTAATCGACTTACCTTTCCCACTAAATTGTTGGCCTTGTGCCAAAATTTTAAACCATGATAATATCTCTATATATAAAACAAAGGATGTCTATGTGTGTGTAATATGTATGCATTTCTACAGTTTTCAACCAATTTTCACCAGATTTTATACACACATTATTTATGTGCCAAGGGTGGTCATGCACTATAATTTTTTGCCCAGAGCTCCCACGTAAAACGAGAAACCAGGAAAAAGGTGCTTTACATGGGTTTTTCTGTAAAAACTGCAGTTTTCAACCAATTCTCTCCTTTCTCTCTCTCTCTTTCTCTTCCTTACACATATTCTCTCTCATCCTCTGAATTAGTTTCTCTCTTTTAGTTTGTCTTCTTTCCTTCCTTCCTTCCTTCTTTCTTTCTTTCTTTCTTTCTTTCTTTCTTTCTTCCTTTCTTTCTTTCTTTCTTTCTCCCTCTTTCCTTTCTTTCTTCTTTCCTTCCTTCTTTCTGTCTTTTTCATTCTTTTTCCTTCTTTCTTCCTCTCTTCTTTCTTTCGTTCTTTCTTTCTCCCTCCTTCCTTCTTTCTTTCCTTCTTTCTCCCTCCCTCTTTCTTTCTCCTCTTTCTTTCCTTCCTTCCATCCTTTCTTTTTTCTTTCTTCCTCTTTTCTTTCCCCTCCCTCTTTCTTCCTTTCTCTGCCCTCCCTCTTTCTTCCTTTCTCCATCCCTCCCTTTTTCTTTCTTTCTGTTCAACTAAAGGCAGTGCTCCAGCATGGCCACAGTCAAATGACTGAAACAAAGTAAAAGAATAAAAAAACTATACCGTTTTTATCCCAGGCAATGTCAGGTATCTCTGTTATTAATAAAATGCTTTGTGGCATTTTGTCTGTCTTTATGTTCTGAATTCAGATTCTGCCGAGGTCAACTTTGCCTTTCATCCTTTCGGGGTTGATGAAATAAGTACCAGTTACATACAGGGGTCAATATAATCAACTAGCCCCTCCCCCAAAATTTCAGGCCTTGTCCCTTTATGTAAAACGGATTACTATTATTATCATTATTATTACTTTCTGTTATGTGATGAGCTGGCAAAATTGTTAGCATGTTGGACAATGGTCAGTAGAATTTCTTCTAATTTTTTACATTCTGAGTTCAAATACCACCAAGGCTGACTTTGCCCTTTCATCCTTTTGGGGTTGATAAAATAAGCCTTGTACTAGATTTCTTCCCCAAAATTTCACGCTTTATGTTTATAGTAAAAAGAATGTTATATGAGAGCTCCTTTTTTTTTTTTTTGTCTCTTTGCTTATTTGTTTGTCAGCAATTGTATCTAATTTGAGGGAGATTTGGCTGTTATTTGTTGCATCTATAGGATCCTTTGTTGGTTCCTATTCACACAGAGGAAGTTGATCTCAGTGGTTGCTGGAATTTTTTAGCCCCAGGTCAGCTCTGACTAAGCTGACCTCTGGTCAAAAGCATTCCAAAACTATGACCATTCCACCACCATCATCATCATTATCATTTAATCTTCATTTTTGATGCTGGCATGGGTTGGATGGTTTGACAGGGACTGGCAAGCTAGAGGCTACACCATGCTCCAATCATCTGTTTTTGGCATTGTTTCTATGGTTGGATTCCCTTTGTTATGTTTCCCTCGGGTGACTCGTAGAGATAACATAACGAGTTATACAGTTTAATTATTACATTTATTGTTCAATTACATACAAAGAACGCACTCACCCAATGTTCGTTATGAATAAACAAAAGTCATGTCCGCCATATATATATCAATGACATTTTACTACGACAGTCCCACAAGACAACAACAATGAAACAATGAACTCAGACGAACCTCATGACACACGAAACGTCAGACGAATTACATATCTAACAGTCCATATAACACCTCCCCACTGAAATTGATGCTACACAAGAAGTATCAACAGCAAAGTCTCTCTTGGGTTTTATGGGTTCTCTTGGACCGTCTTGGGTTGTCTGGTCCATACTCTGGAACGGGTAACATGGTCTTGGGTCTGGTTTGTCTTTGTGTTAGTGGCACAGTTTCCGAGATCTCCATCGGGTGATCTGTTGCAAATTCAAATACAGTGTTTTCTGCATCACCAGGTTCATTGTCTTCCTCAGTTGTGTACCGCGGTCGCAGCTGTTCCCAGTGTCGTCTCCACATCGGGCCATGAGGTATGACCTTCACGTTAAAGCAGCGAGTACCCAATGACTTCTTAATGATTGCTGGTACCCATCGGGGATCTTTGTCTCGGCGAGGTCCATAGTAGAGTGCATACACAGGATCTCCGGCCTTGTACTGCCTGGTAACTTTAGCGACATCAGCCGAGCTTGGAGTCACCTGAGACTTATGTGCTTCCTTAGACTGTTTGCCTTGAGCAATGTGTGTTGGCGATGGCAGCAGAGAATCAATCCTTGTTCGTATCTGCCGGTTATTCAAAAGTTCACTTGGAGAGAATCCACAGGATGTTGGTGTTCTCCGGTACTGCATCAAGAATTCTTGAAGTGCTCGTGTTGGCGGAAGAGAAGACTTCCTCAGAGCTTGTTTGAAGGTCTGCACCAAACGTTCCGCTGCTCCGTTGGTAGCTGGGTGGTAAGGTGCCCCTGTCAGGTGTGTGATCCCGCGTTCTTTGCACCAGCTCTGGAACTCCTCAGACGTAAAAGTTGGTGCATTATCGGTGACCAGTGTGTGAGGAAATCCGAAGTGCGCAAAGTCTTCCTCAAGCAGATTCAAAGTGGCTTTGGAGGACGTGGAGGAAGTGGGATGAATGCATGGGTACTTGGAATAAGCATCTGTGATCACCAGCCAATCTCTACCCATAAAATTTATTGCATGGTCCAGATGTAAGCGGCTCCACGGCTTTTCTGGTAACATCCATGGGTGAACTGGAGGCTTAGATGGCTGCCTTTGATGTTCGTTACATGAATCACATCGTCGACTGGCTATCTCTATAGCAGCATCGATACCAGGCCAATATACAGCAGTTCTTGCTAGCTGTTTCATGCGTTCCATGCCAAAGTGTCCGAGATGCAGAAGATTGAGGATCTTTGGCTGCAAGCTATGTGGAATCACAACTCCAGATCCATGTATAAGGCATCCATGACAGATACTAAGTGAGTTTGATAACTTACGGAACTTGTTGACTTCGTCATTGATCTCCATGTTCTTTGGTGGCCAGCCTTCACGGACGTAGCGCATCACTGTAGATATCACTGGATCTTTCCCTGACTCTTGACGGAGGACGTTAGCATCCACAGGTTGGACTTGAATACTAAGAGCTTTGATGGCACACACCATGTCTATGTCTTCACCATTTTCCTTTCTGTCAAAGTCGTTGTCATCACCGAATGGCAAGCGACTGAGGGCATCAGCATTGCCATGATCTGCTGATTTCCGATATTCAATGGTGTAGTCAAACTGGTTCAGCCACAGGGCCCATCGTGCTAGTCTGTTAGCAGCGAGAAGTGGCGTCCCTTTCCTCGGACTGAATAGTGATGTCAGTGGCTTGTGGTCAGTCACGAGTACGAATTTACGACCGTACAAATACTGGTAAAACTTCTGCAAGCCAAATATGATAGCTAGGGCTTCCTTTTGAATTTGACTGTAGTTACGCTGTGCAGAAGTGAGAGTCTTGGACATATTGGATATTGGGCGCTCGCTTCCATCAGGATAGCGGTGAAACAGGACTGCTCCAATACCAACGTTTGATGCGTCACAAGCCAGTCCCAAAGTTTTGTTTGGATCGAAGTGTATCAGAACTTGACTCGATGAAAGTACATTTTTCAAGTGATCAAAAGCTGACTGTTCCTCATCTCCCCACTTCCAAATAGTTGACTTTTTTGTAAGGTAATAGAGTGGCTCTGCTATACTGGCTAGGTTTGGGATAAACTTTCCATAAAACTGAACTGAACCTAGGAAAGATTTCAAGCTTGATTCGTTCGTTGGAGATGGCATCTTTAAGACTGCTTCGACTTTGGATCCCTTAGTGATCCCTTCAGCCGACAAAATGTGTCCAAGGTATTCTACACTGGGTAGTGCAAACTGGCACTTTTCACGACGACATCTGAGTCCATTGTCGCTTAGACGTGTGAGCAGACACTTTAGGTTGTTTAAGTGACTGTTTGCATCTTTCCCACTGACGAGCATGTCATCCTGGAAGACGGCCACTCCAGGTAGATCATGGGTCAGGTTTTCCATGATCTCCTGAAAGTAACCAGGTGCTGACTTAATTCCGAAAGGGAGTCGTTGTTGCAGGAGTACTCCACGGTGAGTGCTGAGTGCGAGTCTGCGTTGACTTTCTGGAGCCAGTTTGATCTGATTATAGGCATCAGCAAGGTCTATCTTTGTATATCCGAATCCACCTCCGAGTTTCTGCATCAGTTCAGCAGGGAGTGGCATTGGATGACGGTGATCAGTAAGTTGGTCATTAATTCCCACAGAGTAGTCACCACAAATCCGTAGTTTGGGCTTCAGGTTGCTTGAAGCGTGTGCTTTACGAATCGGTACCACTGGCGTTCCGTATTCATTGAATTGAACAGGCTTCCAGATTCCCTTGGCGATGCCTTCTTCGTAACCTTTGGCCAGGTCATCACGAAGAGCAAATGGGACCGGACGTGCCTTGTGAAAGACTGGTGTTGCGTCCGATTTGAACTTCACTTCCAGTTCAAAGTTCTTGAGACATCCCAATTCTTGCTTGAAAAGATCTGGAAATTCATCACACATGTTGTGACAATCTTGCTGCAGGGAAACATAGGGCTCGCTTGAGGTCTTTGGATACATCCCTTCTGCACCTTCCCTCTTAGCTTGGCTGTCTATGCTTTTCAAACCTAGAGCAGTGTCTACGGAAATTCCCAGAGTCTGGATAGCATTCCGACCCAGCAAATTAAGATCAGAGATCTTGGTGACTATGTAAGGTATAAGATCCTGCTTACCAGTTGTTGGATCCTTGGTTTGGCCCATGAAAGTTCCTAGAACAGGCAGGTTGTGCTTGCTGGCAGATTCATAGCGATGCTTGACATCTTGCAGCTTTGGTCTTCCAAGTTGTTTCCAGACTGACAAGGAAACAAAATTGCCTGTAGTAGCAGTGTCCAATTCCATTGTGAACAGTCTGTTCTGGATTGTTACTGGCACAATTAAACTGTGAGTGTCTCGGGAAACTTCACCTAGGATCGCCTTGACTAGCTCAGCTTTTGTGATTCTTTTCACGGGAGTTTGTGAATGGCCATTGCGTTGCTGATGTTGTTTTTTCCTACACACCGCTTGCAAATGACCCTTTTTATCACAAAAATGACATTTGGTTTCCCTGAAAGGACAGTCTGTTGCTTTGTGGGCCTTTCCACATCGGTAGCATTTCTCCTGGTTTGTGGAATAAGACTGCTGATGTTTCTTTTGAGGACTCTTATTCCTGTTCTGCTGGACCTTGTACACCTGCTTGGTTTTGGAACCGTATACAGTTTCTTTTGCAACCTTTGCTGCATCTTCAGTCTCAATGGCAACCTGGACAGCACGGGCAAAATCTAGTTCTGAGTCTTTTATCGTAAAAAGCGCCTTCAGAACCGCTTCATTGTTAACCGAACATATGAATCTCTGTCTCAGAGCTTCATCCTGTGGGTTGGTGATCGCTGGAAAATCACAGGTAGCTGCATCCTGGCGTATACGTGCTGCCAGCTCCTGGAGAGTTTCGCCTGCATATCACTCCAAAACTTGAAACGCTCTCTCACAATGAAAAGTTTAGGGTCGACAAAAGTCATGTCCGCCATATATATATCAATGACATTTTACTACGACAGTCCCACAAGACAACAACAATGAAACAATGAACTCAGACGAACCACATGACACACGGAACGTCAGACGAATTACATATCTAACAGTCCATATAACACCCTTCCTAATGCCAACCACTTCACAGAGTGTCCTGGGTGCTTTTTATTTGGCACCATCTTCTTGTATATTTGGCCTACATCAGCCAATGTGTCTTCTCTCTTTATGATGATAAGATGAGATGTGAGTAAGATTTTGCTATTATTTCTAGCAATTTAAATGACAACATGTGTTGGAATTTTTATTAATGATGTTAATGAATTTGTTTAGACCAAATAAAATTTTAAACCATATCAGTTTATCTTAACTGATGAACAAGTACAGTTACCAGAATTGGTTGCCTAATGAAGCTCTGGCTTCTCAACCACATGGCTTCTCAACCACATGGCTTCTCAACCACATGGCTTCTCAACCACATGGCTTCTCAACCACATGGCTTCTCAACCACATGGTTCTAGGTTCAGTCCCACTGCATGGCACCTTGGGCAAGTGTCTTCTACTATAGCCACAGGTAGACCAAAACCTTGAGTCTTCAGTGGATTTGGTCAACAGAAACTTAAAGAAGCCTATTATATATATAAGGGTGTGCTGAAAAGTTCCTGGTTTTGGGTAGCAGAAAATGCAGGAGGATCAGTTAATTATGATTTTATTCAACATATTTCTCTCTCAGATCCACACTTATTGCAGCGGTCCTTCAGTTTTTCTAAGCCCTGTAAAAGAACTCAGAAGGTTGGGCCTCCAACCAGGCCTTTCGCGATACCCTTAAGGCCAGGAAGTTTTCAGCACTCTCTTGTATATACAAAATAAGTAGTGGGGTCAATTCATTCAACTGAAAGTTCTTCAAGGTGGTGCCCCAGCATGGCCACAGTCTAATGACTGAAACAAGTTAAAGTTAAAAGACACTTGTTGTCTGTAGGTATACATTGAGATAGAGATAAATGTTTTCAGCAAGTACCTTTTATTGGTGCAGTGGTAAGTCACAGACATGGTTTCAGCTTCAGTCCCATTGAATGGCACATGGAGCAAGCAAGTGTCTTTTACTATAGCCCCAAGTTGGCCAAATCTTTGTGAATAGATTTGGCAGATGGAAACTGAAAGAAGCCTGTTGTGTGTGTGTGTGTGTGTGTGTTTGTGTGTGTGAGAGTGTGTTTGCATTTCTTTGTCCTGAACTTGCAGGATTGCTGTAAATGAATGTCATTCATTTTCAATATTCTGTGTGAACACATCTGGCTTTTGGGGAAATATCACCTTACTTGGAAACAGATAAGGGTTGGTGACAGGAAGGGCATCCAACCATAGAACATCTTCCTCAACAAATTCTGCCTGACCTACACATGGAACAGTAGGCATTAAATGAAGATGATAGTGGTGGTGATGATGAACTGAGGTAGACAATGTGCTGTCAAGTCTACAGAAAATTTACTTTCATTTATTGTGAATGCTTCAGAAAGTGGCATTAAAAATCAGCCTTGTGTACTTGCATTGGATTGAATGCCTTTTGGTACTTTGTCCAACTTTGTTTCCTCCAGGTTCAAATCTCGCAAAGGTCAACTCTGCCTTTTATCTTTTTTATTTTTTTTTTATTAAGGTGCAGGGTCAGTAAAGCTCTAGTTTAGTACTGGCATCAGCTTGTTTCTTGCTCTTTCTCCTCTCTTCCTCTCTGCCTTCCTGTTGTTCTCCTTCCCTCTCTCCTCCCTCCCCTTTCCCTCTCTCTCCTCTCCTTATTTCCCCACCTCTCCCTCTAACTGTATGTTAGTCTATCTTTCTAGCTGCCTATCTGTCTAGCTTTCTATTTATCTGTCTGTCTATTTGTCTAGCTGTCTATTTATTTGTCTTTCTACCTAGTTGTCTATTTATCTATCTGTCTAGCTATCTATTCATCTGTCTGTCTAGTTGTGTAGCTATTTGTCTATCTAGCTAGCTAGCAAGATGTCTGCCTGTCTATATATTTTTTTCTGTCATTTTAACTGTGTTTCTCTGTGCAACTGGCTGGATTCAGACTTAGAGAGGGGTGAGCTTCACCAATTTCAGGTGCCCAGGACTTGACTTGTGTAACAACAGCACTAAGATTCCTTCAAGAATCTTACATTGATTACATTGCTGCTTTTTGATCCTAGTTTATAGAATTATTAACTTCTACTTAGCAGTTATGAAATGGTTATTTTGGTAACTAATTCAAGTTAAAGGAGATATGAATTTATAGAGTTGCATTGTAAATATAAAACTGAGTTATAAAACTGAGTTATAAAACTGCATTGTAAATATAAAACTGAGTTATAAAACTGAGTTTGTTATTTTTTATATATTTCACTAAACAAACATTGATAATAGATATTTCAGTATTGTAGTGTTGTTGTTGTTTTTCTTCTTGTTGACAGTAGAGAAGATGGAGAGTTGTTTCTTCTTGCTATTATTAAAGACAAGGTTGAAGATGGTGAGAGAGAAAGAGATTTTTGGAGACAAAGAAGATGACACTAAAGAAATAGGAGGAGAGAGAAGAAAGTGTATGTACTTGTGTATACATATGTGTATGTGCATGTGTGTGTGTGTGTGTATGTGTGCAAACAGTGGCTGTCATAAATTTAGAACCATTATGCAGATTTGGGATTTTTAGATATTCTTTTTAAGTTTTCAAATGAAATCCAGTCAGAGATGACACTGAAGGATGGCAAAAAGAATGAGAAATTGTTGAAAGAATGAAGATGAAGGAGAAAGGAAAGAGTTGTTGAAGGAATAAGGAATAAAAGAAATTGTTGACGGAATGAAAATGAAGGAGAAAGGAAAGAGTTGTTGAAGGAATAAGGAAGAAAAGAAATTGTTGACGGAATGAAAATGAAGGAGAAAGGAAAGCGAAGTTATTGAAGGAATAAGGAAGAAAAGAGGCATTGTTGAAAGAAAGAGAATGGAATGAGACATTGTCATTTCAAAGGAATGAAGAAGGAAAGAGATTATCGAAGGAATAAAAAAAGGAACAAAAAATGTTGAAGGTATGAGAATCGAAGGAATGAGGAAGGAAAGAGAAATTATTGAAGGAAGGAGAATTGAAAGAGAAAAGCAGAAGCTAAACAAAATATGAAAGGAGATGTAGAAGTGGAAAGATAAGAAAAAGGAAGAAGGAGAATATAAAGAAGAAAAGAAAGAGATGATAACGAAAGAAAATGTGAAGAAGGAAAAGGAGGGGGAGGAGGTGTAATGAAGAAGATAAAGATGATGCGGAAAGAGGGAGAGAGTATTTCCAATGACGTCAATATAAAACGTGTCGTCATTGGTAAATTAGCAGTATGCTGAGCAGTAGCACCTGTTGCTTGTTTGTCACTATGATCAAGATGATGATGATGATGATGGTGATGGTGGCAGCAGTGGTGATGGTGGCAGCAGTGGTGGTGGTGAGAGTGATGCTGAGAGGACACTATAATCACTGAACAGTTTATTTTATTTGTTTACTCAGCGGAGAGTTATCATCATCATCTCGACAAGGGAGGAAGGACTAGTTGAACATATCACACGGATTGCTGTGTGTGTGTGTCTATCACAAAAACCATTATAACATATATGTATATATATTGATAGACTATTGTTATATATATATATATATATACACACACATGCACACTACAAATGTTGCTGTTACATATAAAGTTATATATATCATCATCATTGTTTAGAATTCACTTTTCCTTGATAGCATGATAAGCTTCCTGTCATCAACTCTCACCTGTTTCGAAACAAGGTAACATTTCCCAAGGGTCTGACATATTTTTGCAGAATAATGGAAATGAATGATACTGCATGTATGACAATTGCAATCATTTACAAATACCAGGCTGTATCAAGACTAAAAGACACACACACATACACACACACACATACACATACACACATACAACAGGTTATTTCCTTCAGTTTCTTTTTATCAAATCTACTCAGAAGGCTTTGGTGTCATGCAGCAGTGAGACTGAACCGGGAACCATGGAGTTGGGAAGCAAACTTCTTAATCGCATATATATTGTGTGTGTGTTTGTGCCTGTGTTTGTCCCCACCCCTCACTGCTTAACAGTTGATGTTAGTGTGTTTATGTCCCCGTAACTGAGTAGTTTGACAAAAGAGATTGATAGAATAAGTATCAGGTTTAAAAATAAAAGTACTAGAGTCAATTCATTTGACTAAAAATTCTTCAAGGTGGTGCTCCAGCATGGCTGCAGTCTAATGACTGAAACAAAGTAAAAGATATAAATATATATATATAGGTATGGCTGTGTGGTAAGAAGCTTACTTCCCAACCACATGGTTCCAGGTTCAGTCCCACTGCGTGGAACCATGGGCAGGTGTTTTCTACTATAGCCTCAGGATGACCAAAGCCTTGTGAGTGGATTTGGTAGACGGAAACTGAAAGAAGCCCATCATATATATATATATGTGTGTGTGTGTGTGTCTTTGTGTCTGTTTGTCCTCCCATCACTGCTTGACAACTGGTGTTGGTGTGTTTACATCCTCATAACTTAGTGGCTGGACATAAGAGAGCGATAGAATAAGTACTAGGCTTTAAAAAAATATGTCCTGGGGTCAATTTGTTTGACTAAATCCCTTCAAGGCAGTGCTCCAGCATGGCCACAGTCAAAAGACTGGAACAAGTAAAAGAGTAAAAGAGTAAAAGAGTAAAAGAGTAAAAGAGTATATATATATATCATTATTTTAACATCCAATTTTCAATGCTTCAATGAATCAGACAGAATTCATTGAAGCAGATTTCTTTTTTAACAGCTTGATATCCTTCCTGTCACTAATCCTCACCTATTTCCAAGTCAGGTCATTTTTCCCACATGGCCAGACACGTTTTACTCAGAAGAATGTAAACAAATGACACCGCTTGTATGTTAGTGACACTCGTTTACAACCCAGCATATTATTGGAATGAGCTTAAACATCTCCAGACTTCTCAGGAATTCTCCTATTGATTCCATTCAATGAAAAAAATTGGTTGTTTTTTGGGGTTATTTTCCCCCCTTTTTTTTTCATCCCTTCTAGTTCATACTCTGGGCAAGTATATCTGTTGCGATGCGATTGGAGAATATATGATGGAGAATATGTGATGCGATTGGAGAGGAATGTAATCAGCAGAGTGCTGAAAATCTAATCTGTAAACCAAATAAAGATAACATCGTCATCATCATTGTCGTCATCGTCGTTGCTTAGAGTAATAGTTGAAAAGATAAAGGTTTAATAGTCTACATATCTCAAAGCACTCTAGTTATAAACAGATTACGTTACATAAGTGTTGCATTTAACTCAATCTCAGACAAATTACAAGTGTTCTTTAGAATTTCAATGTTGTTCTGAGTAAAAATACATTCTCAGTAATGTCTTATATCACATGCTACTCACTGATTTAAATCTACGTTTACACAGTACAAGCAGATCTCGGTATACTTATATATGCACACAAGCATACACGGTGTACTTAGTCTTATTACATGAACGTATATCACTATAAGATTATATACACTCCACATTATATACATTGGGATGTACTGGCCTGTATGTTATTATTGTACACACCTAGATGAACAGTGTTATACAAATCTTTATATGTAGAACCAAGCACACTCGTACTCAAATATACTTGCACATATGCATGTTTAAAGTGTGCATGTGCTCTCTTGTTCATGCATAACTGAACACACACACACTCATACTAATCCCCACGCACACTAACATATGCAAACACATAGACACACTCTCATATGTAGACAGTGATACATATATATTCATGCACATGCTTACACATTTAGAATATGATATAAATGCGTTAAATATAAACACTTAAATGACCTGCCCACCCCAGCGCACATTCTAATCATGTTCCACAACCTCTAAGAATATAAAAACTTATATCTCCCCCATCTTATTTATATGTGCAGATTATCTATCTATCCATCTATCCATCTATCTATCTATCTGCTTGTCTCTCTGCCTATCTATCTATCTACTTGTCCCTCTGCCTGTCTATCTATCTGTCTGCTTGTCTATCTATTTCTCCATCCATCAACCCATCCATCCATCCATCTAGCAAGCTATTTCTCTGTGTATGTATGTATCTATCTATCCAGCTATCTAACCATTCTCTCTCTCTCTCTCTCTCTCTCTCTCTCTCTCTCTCTGTATATGTATATATATAAGAGTATATATATAATACACACACACAATACTTATATATTAATCAAAACATACAATATTATAGATCCATTACAGTATACTCTGATTAATATACTCACTCTATTGATAAATATACAAGTGACTATTTTTTCTGACTTATGGATTCTTAGATTACATGTACACTTACATGCATATACATACATACAAACACATACATACACCCATGCACATCCACTCATACATTTGTATGCAGGCAATTAGATATACTCCATCTATATCACTTTATTATTTCATCTATTCAGTGAGCTCATTACAATTGTGTGCATGCATATGTGTGTGTATGCATATGTGTGTGTATGTCTGCTGAACAGCATTACATTCAGGTTATGAAGTGTTGATTGACTTTCATTATGTTAATAATTAGCATGATTCAGTATGACACTCAAAAGTTTATTGATTAGTCATCCATTTATTTTATATATATATATATATATATATATATATATATATATATATATATATATAGGTACAGGAGTGGTTGTGTGGTAAGTAGCTTGCTTACCAACCACATGGTTCCAGGTTCAGTCCCACTGCATGGCACCTTGGGCACGTGTCTTTTACTATAGCCTCGGGCCGACCAAAGCCTTGTGAGTGGATTTGGTAGACAGAAACTGAAAGAAGCCTGTCGTATATATTTGTGTGTGTGTGTGTGTATGTTTGTGCCCCCACCATCGCTTGACAACCAATGCTGGTGTATTTATGTCTCCATAACTTAGCGGTTTGGCAAAAGAAACTGATAGAATAAGTACTAGGCTTACACAGAATATGTCCTGAGGTCGATTTGTTCAACTAAAAGTGGTGCTTTAGCATGGCCACAGTCAAATGACTGAAAAAATAAAAGAATGTATATATCTTTGCTATTATGTTAAACTGTCATATGTCCAAACTTGGCCAAATGCATTTTTTCCAATGTTTATCTTTGCTTGCAATAGCTGGTTCTTTTGGTCAAACTATCGTATCTGCAGCTGCTTCAGATGCCAAGATATCAAAAATTGTCAAAGTGTAGTACAACAGTTTTGCTACAGAATGGCGAAACTATTTTTTTCTTTTTTCTGAAAAAGCAACTTTTTTGACTTACAACAATTTTGCATAATAGAAACAATATACACATAAGTATATATACATATATATATATATATATATATATATATATATATATATATATACACACATAAGTATACATATATAGATATGCACATAAATATATTTATATATACACAGATATATGTATATATACACATAAGTATACATATATAGATATGCACATAAATATATTTATATATACACAGATATATGTATATATACACACACAAATATATGTATATACATACACCTAAATATATATGTATGTATATACCTAACACTAAACTTTAAAAAAAATTAGCAAATATCTCTAAAACTATTAGTGCAAACCCTGTATTGATAAACATAGGTATAAATAAGCCGTTTGATAATCACACCATACCTAGTGGAATACAACCTAGTAATAAATATAAAAAATATAGTAAGTATAAGCATTTTAATCCTGGAAAGTCTAACATGATTAAACAATCCAATTGTAGAAAACACAAAATAATTTGGTTTGTCCCACCTTTTTCTCTTAGAGTTAAAACCTCACTTAAGTTTTTTTCAAAATCTTGAAAGCTAATCTTCCAAAGCACCACAAGTATTATTCAATTTGTGATAAATCTTCAATAAAATTCTCTTACTCTGCAATTCCTAATCTAGGATCTATTATAGCTTACATAAGTAGAAGTAAAATAAAATGTCAATCGAATAAAGATTCTAACACTAATAATGTACCTAATGTTCGCCCAGGTAATAATAACAAATCTAGAATAATAAATTTAAGTAAATCTAAGTTTAATAATGTTAATCCATGTCAACCTTTGGTAGTTACAGATCCTGATAATCCCCCCAACTGCACCCCACCCTAAAATAGAAAAAAACAAAAAGACTAATAGAAATGATAGAACAGTTTTTAAAAGAACATGTAGCTGTAGAATCCCTGAATGATGTCCACTTGCCAGTTCATGTCTTAGGAAGAATATGGTATGTAAATGTACAGTAAAATAGATAACCAAAAAACTAAGATATATATAGGAAGCACTGTAGAGGAGATACAGAGCCCATGTAAATTCCTTTTCTAAAGCTAAGTATAAAACCTCAACGGCTCTTGCCTCATATATACACTACGTAAGAGATAGCAACACTGATTATATTTTATCCTGGTCCATAATTACACAGCTCCCTCCACCCTTATAGTGCTAGTTTGAATAGATGCTGGTTATGTATAAGGGAATCACATATTATCGTTAGATCATATAGTTCAAACACATTAATAAATTCTCTGATGTGATTCCCTCATGTAGTCATAAATTCTGTTCCACTTTTTTGAAAATTTATAGAACTAAACATATTGGATAATTGATTTGGAAGAGTGCCTGCAATTTGAAACATTTTAGCTTTTAGTATTGTGAATTATCCATTGTGCAATGTTTAATTAGATTTAAGTCTCAATAGGTTAATATTCTTGTCCCATCATGTGGGTTTTTTATATGGCTTTTATTTTTCAAAAATAAGATAAACAAAGTTCTTTTTTAATCTAAAATATACTCACCTTCATTTTCTACAATGCTCTTCCAGCTATCTGGTAGACTTGATCTCATCTACAGAATTCATATTTTTCCATCCAAATGATTTTGAAGACTGCTGAATAAATGATAATTAGATGGGGCAATGTACAGCAAATATGGTGGGTGGGGCATCATTTCCCATTCAAACTGCTACTGCCTTTGAAATGTCATCCTTGCTGTATGTAACCAAGCAGTTTTTCTTCTAGTACTGGTGTTGATGAATGATCGAATGACCAAATCCAAGCTTCTCTGCTAGTTCCTCCACCGTTACAATGGGATTTTGTTCCATGAGGTTTTGCAGGACATCCCGTCAAGCTCTACAGATCTTCCAGGACAAGGCTTGTCTTCTAGGCTGTAGTTTTCAGCTCGGTATTTCTGGAACCACAGTTGACACTGACTTACGCTTATTGTCCGATCCCCATATATTCCTCACACTTTCCATTGCATTGTTGTTTTTATTGAACTCATAAAGGAGAATATGCCAAATATGCTTTTTGTCACTTCCATTATAGCTTTGTAAAAATAACTGTTAAAATCGAACTGCACTCTTCAAAACTTGCACTAAGAATAAGACATGGTAAAATTACTACCTGCTTTTATAGCAAGTTGATGCAGATAGTTTATGCCATCCCCCTCCCACTTTTAGTCCATTCAATTGAAAAAACCCACATAATTTATGGGATGAGCCAGTATATATACACACACATAAATATATATATATATATATATATATATATACACACACCATCATACATACACACACACACATATATAGAAATATATATATATATATATATATATATATATATATATATATATATATATATATATACATATATACACACACATATAGAAATATACATATACATAAATATATATATGTATATACATATACATACAGGGTGTGTAAGATATTTGAAGACAAATTTATGTTTATAGAAAAATAGATATATAATAACAGATAATAACTTTATTTATCAAAAAATCCTATGAGGATAAAAATAAAGTTTCTTTTCTATAATGTTATTCAATAAAGCCACCGTCAGCTTCAACAACTGCTTGTATATGAGATCTAAATCTACATGCTCGAATCAAATGGTCCAGGTTCATTTTGGACATTACTCTGACTATGATAGCTTTCAAACACATATGACCTTCCAGGGCTTAACAATCGTTTCGAAAACCTCAATGTAGGTGGCAGAGTTAAACTCTAAGGCCTGGTGGAAAGAAGTAAGGAGGCATCACATGTCTTTCATTGCTGACAACCCCTAAAACCATGACATTTGCAGGAAATTTTGTATGCATAACACTTGGAACTTCAGAAGGGTCTGTACATAACTATTTGTCATTTCTTCTGTTAACTTTCTGATCTTGGTCAAAGTTTTTCTTGGAGAAAAACCAAATCAAATCTTCTTCTGCTGGATTTTTCAGATCTAAAGATCTGATGTAATGTAGTGATTTTCTTTTGCATTTTTCTGACAAATTGACCTTTCCTCATCATCTGATGTCTTCATGGACAACATTTCTGACTGTTCCTTCTGACACATGGAAATCTTTTGCAGTTGACCTCATGGACTTTCTGGGATTGTAATCAATAGTCTGTTGAACTTGCTGAATAAATTCAGGTGTTCTGATGATTTTAGAGTGTTTAGAATGCTTTTTATGTTTTGATACTGGTAATACGTTTACATCTTCAGTCCCTAGCTCCTTACAAACTTTGTAGATGAAAGATCTGGCAACTTTTAAAAATCAAGATATATCTAAATCGCTATGCTCAGCCTTTATAACCACAATAACAGCATGCCTCTTCATTTCTTGAGTAAGCTGAGAGTCTGCCATTGTTATTTTCTCAAACAAAGATTATACAGAGTTAATAAAAAATACATCAATGACCCCAAAAAAAGGTATGTCCTCAAATACCTTACGCACCCTGTATATAACACACACGCACACGCACACACACACACACACACAGAAATATACATATATACATGTTTATATATGTATATATACACACACACGCGCACACACACGCACACACACATATGTATATATATATATACACACACACACACATATATATATATACATGTATATATATATATATATATACACATAAATATATATCTATACACACATAAATATACACATATACACACACACACACACATAAATATATAACTATGTACAAATATACATAAATATATATATGTATCTGCAAAGAAAGAGGCTTGGAAATGCCATTATGAAAGACTGCTGAACATGGAGAATGAATGGGATGAGGAGAGTCTGCTAAATGTTGACCCAGTTGAGGAACCAGCTATCTGAATTAACAGTACTTTGGTATATAAAGCAGTTAAGAATATGAAGACAGGAAAATCTCCCAGCCCATCAGGAATCACCACTGAGATACTTAAAATATCTGGCAATGTGGGTTATGGTCTAGTCATCCATATTGTAAATTAGGTGGTTCACAAAGGAATCATACCCAATGACTGGTGTAGCAGCACCATGGTCAACTGCTACAAAGATAAAGGTGATGCCTGAGATAGAAATAATTACAGAGGTATCAAATTGTTAGATCAGGTAATGAAAGTCACGGAGAGGGTCATAATCCAACTAATTAGGGAGAGAGTTAGTTTAGATGAGATGCAGTTTGGTTTTGTGCCAGGGAAAAGCACCACTGATGCTATATTTCTGGTAAGGCAGCTTCAGGAGAAATACCTAGCCAAGGATAAACCTTTGTATTTAGCTTTTGTTGACTTGGGGAGAGCCCTTAACAGGGTTCCCCAATCCCTTTTCTTGTGGTCAATGCAGAAACTAGGGATAGATGAGTGGTTGGTGAGAGTTGTATAAGCCATGCACAGGGATGCTACCAGTAAGGTGATGGTTGGCAATGAGTAGAGTAAAGAATTCAGGGTACAAGTTGGGGTCCCCCAAGGATCATTCCTCAGCCCCTCTTCATCACAGTCCTCCAGGCAATAACAGAGGAATTCAAGACAGGCTTCCCCTGAGAGCTCCTCTATGCTGATGACCTTGTTCTTGTGGCTGAATCACTTCCAGAACTAGATAAGTTTCAGGTATGGAAGCAAGGTCTAGGATCAAAGGGCCTTAGAGTTAACCTAGAAAAATCAAATTTTAGTAAGTAGGAAGGCAGACAATTCACAAACCACTTCATGTAGATGGCTCTGCTTAATCTGTAGAAAAGTCATAGGTAGAAACTCCATAAGCTGTACTTGGTGCAAGGTTTGGATACACAAGAAATGCAGCAATATCAAAGGAAAGTTAACAGGGAAAATAGATTTTGTGTGTGGAAGATGCACAGGTACATTAAACACCAAAAATGTGCAGAAAATAGACTCCATCAACTGCCAGTGGGGTAACCTAGTCTCGTATTCACATTATTTATTTTTATAGAAACAAATTTTCGTTTTTGTGCTTTGCTTTGCATTTTTGTTGACAATACTTTTTTTCTCAAGTTTTTTGCATTCGACCTTTTTTGTTTCACCCAACAATATGAATTCTTGTGTCCAATTATCCCACATCCATAACATGGTTTGGATTTTGACTGTTGTTTTTCTTTTTTCATATCTGTTACCGGTTGACACATCTGTATATTTGAATAATCTTTTTCAATTTTTGCTGTGTCCTATTGTATATTTATAATTCTTTGACATTCTTCAGCCACTATTTGTAGAGTTAGTTCTGAATCTTGTTCAAGCTTTGTTAATATTCAAGCCCTTATCTCTGCATCTTTACTTGCCGTTAATCCTTGTATGAAGATTAAACATTAAACATGTTCGGGCTTAATTCGTTGAGTTTGAATTTTTCACATTCTCTATTTACAATTCTGGCATACATGATGAAATCTTCCATTTCTTTTTTTTTTAAATTCAAACACTCCCAGCGAATATTAAATAGTGAACTTTCACTGAATATTTTAGATAATAGCTTGTTTCCTCCGAACAAATTTCGGATGGTTTTCTTGGCAAGATGTAATTACAAAACTTTTCATGTTCTGCTGGTGATAATTTCCTTAAAAGAAGGTGTACCTTTTCGTCCATCCAGCTTTTACACTCTTCCTTGAAGATTCCTTCATACCTTCTGAAGTATGCAGAAAATGTAATCCCTTCTTCCGGGTTATACATGAATTCTTCAATTGAATTAGCAGCCGCGTCTGCCGAAAACGAGCCTGAAGTTTTTTGACTGCGACAATAATTCCAACAATTGTTGATTTTGTTGTTGTTGTAGTTGCTGTTGTACCTGTTTGTGCTGTTTCTGTTGTTCTTGTTGTTGCTGTAGTTGTCATTGCAACTGAACCATGGAAGCTAATAGGTCTTCCATACTAAGAACGTCCATCATGAGCTTCAAATGTTTCACTGATACTGCTATGTCCTCCTTTGAACTCATTGTATATGCCACTTCATAACATGGACTTATAACAAGACAGATATATTGTTAGATTCACTTCTGTGTTATTTCGTAATACTATAGTATTGTGTCCTACGAAGAGTGAAAAAATATACAGTCTTATTACTGCTGCAATTCCTCAGGTTTTGATAATGGGAGAACACAATGGATCTGTGGTTCAAAGAGTACATCACATTTGGAAGAAAACATTTGAATGGTCTTGGTTAGTCTGTTTAATTAGGGTCAGTTTGAAGGTTAACCTCATCCGTTAGCATTCACATTATTCTGTCAAATGTAATACTCGTTTATTCATTGTTTTGAATTAATCATACATTATCTCATAGCTTCAAGATTTTAATGTTGAGACTAGATTTTTAGAATGATATTGTAGGGTGGGTGTGAAAGGCTGGATTTGGCCAGTTTGAACAGAAAACTGGGAGAATATTTTGGTCAGATATTGCTGGTTTAAATGCTAAACAATTAAATGGAATAAATAATAACACCCCTCCCACCCACACACTGCACAATCTGACTACTAAAGACAGAATAGAAAAAGGTGCAGATACAAACAGTATAATACCTAAACCCATAAAAACACACACACTCATGACACACATACACATACCACAGATGGAATCAGAAAGAAATAAAAATAAAAATAGACAAATAAAATATTAATATAAGACTCGCGTACAAACAGAGTAGTAAGCAAACTCACACAAAACACACATACTAAACACATGGACATGTGCACGCACACATACACACAGACACACAAATTCATGTGCAGATAGGGATACACATCACAGAAAGACAACATGGAATAAGCAGAACAAGAAGAGAAACATGGGAAAGAGAGTCACTGATGAGGACACAAGATGTGTGATGAAAGCGCTTTGACAAAGAAGATAAAATATAATAATAATAATAATAATAAAAATAATAATATTAATAAAGCTGAAATCGAGACCAAATATATTGTGCATGTGTTTAATTGGCAAAACATAACCATCCCCCAAGTATAACAATAACAACAACATGAGTTTATTTTTATTTTGTATTGTGTTTCAGAAATGATTCCCTTTTTTGCTAATTGTTATTTAATTTATGCATCTTACAGTTATCCATTTCTACATTCATTTTATATATTTTATTGCAGACGCCTCACAACATGAGTAAACCACCTGGACGTCTGCTAGCAGACAGCCGTTTACCTGCAATGGTTGGATCAGGACAGGTCCAGGTGTACATTGCCAAGTATAACTATGATCCTTTCCAATTCTCACCTAACGAAAACCCTGAAACAGAACTGGCCCTTAATTCAGGCGATTACGTTTTTATCAATGGAGAGATGGATGAGGTTTGTTTCATTCTTTTTTCAAATCCTCTTCTCTTCCTTTCTTTGACATATTTATTTTCTTCATACACATTCTCTCTTTGTTGCTTTTTTTTTTTGTATTTCTGTTTTTTTTTTCACCACATGCTTTACTTATTTAACTTTGTATCTTTGTGTCCTTTTTTAGCTTATAATCTTTGTTTACATTTACGTATTTTAACAATCTAAGTAGCTCTGTAATTATACACACTCAATGGGCTTCTTTATAGTTTCCATTTACCAAATTTCACATGGTATTGGTCAGCCTGACATTACATCAGAAGACACTTGTCTAAACCCATGACTGCATCTATTAACATCATCATCATTGTCAATTAATGTCCATGTTCCATGCTGGTTTTGGATAGGATAGTTTCACAGGATGTGATGTGTTCAAGGACTGCATTCTGCTTCATTGTCTGCTTCGGCCTAGATGCCTTTCCTAATACTCAACACTTTCCAATGCACTGGGTGCTTTTGTCTTTTCTTTTGTGCCTCTGGCATTAGTGGTGTTGCCATGCAGCTCACAAGACTATGAAATCTGAGAGGAGAGGATCAAACTATCAGAGGTGTGGCAGAACAGCTTTGTGCTGTAAAGGATCTATGTAGCTATTGATATTCAAAGGAGAGGGTGTGAATGAACTAGGCATGCTAGAAAGAACAGCTAAATCCCTCAAATAATATAATACTAGATACACTCTCTGAAAAAAAGACATTATGGCCTTGGCTTGAATGTCATTAATGTTAGATCCACTTGATCAGTTTCCCTGGGGTTAAATAATGGTAGTGGCAACATCAACTCTCCTGAACAAGGGAAGGAATCAGACTCTGATTTTTGCTGATTATCATTTCACTAATTAATAAATATTTATGCTAGCCATGTATTTGAATTTCTTCTGCCATATTTATGAATAAATACTTATATATACACATACAAAAATACATACATATATATATATATATTTATATAATATATATACACTCTCTGAGTGGTTGGCGTTAGGAAGGGCATCCAGCTGTAGAAACTCTGCCAAATTAGATTGGAGCCTGGTGTTGCCATCCGGTTTCACCAGTCCTCAGTCAAATCGTCCAACCCATGCTAGCATGGAAAGCGGACGTTAAACGATGATGATGATGATGATGATGATATACACACACATATATATATATATATATATACATATACATATTTATATATATATATATATATATATATATATATATATATATATATATATATATATATATACGCACACATATATATACGCACATATATATATGTGCATATATATATATATATATATATATATATATATATATGTGGCAGATGTTCTGGTGCAATAAACACTGTGAACAAACAGGAAACAACTTCTATCTCATTCCAGGGAGAAAAACTAGAGGTAGTTGATAGCTTCCGCTATCTGGGTGACCAAGTTAGTAGTGGGGGTGGGTGCACTGAAAATGTAACTGCTAGAATAAGAATAGCCTGGGCCAAGTTTAGAGAGCTCTTACCTCTGCTGGCGACAAAGGGACTCTCACTCAGGGTAAAAGGCAGACTGTATGACGCATGTGTACGAACAGCCATGCTACATGGCAGTGAAACATGGGCTGTGACTGCTGAGGACATGCGTAAGCTCGCAAGGAATGAAGCCAGTATGCTCCGCTGGATGTGTAATGTAAATGTGCATACCTGTCAGAGTGTAAGTATCTTGAGAGAAAAGCTGAACATAAGAAGCGTCAGTAGTGGTGTGCAAGAGAGACGATTGCGCTGGTTTGGACATGTGGTGAGAATGAATGAGGATAGCTGCGTGAAAAAGTGCCACTCCCTAACAGTTGAGGGAACCCGTGGAAGAGGTAGGCCCAGGAAGACCTGGGTTGAGGTGGTGAGGCAAGACCTTCGAACATTGGGCCTCACCGAGGCGATGACTACTGACCGAGACCTTTGGAAATGTGCTGTGCGTGAGAAGACCCGGCAAGCCAAGTGAGATCGTTGCCAGTGCCCCTGGACTGGCTCTTGTGCGGGTGGCACATAAGATGTACCATCCTGAGCGTGACCGTTGCCAGTACCGCCTGACTGGCCTTGTAGGGTTTTCGAGCGAGATCGTTGCCAGTGCCCCTGGACTGGCTCTTGTGCGGGAGGCACATAAAAGACACCATTTCGAGCCTGGCTGTTTTCGTGCGGGTAACACGTAAAAGCACCCACGACACTCTCTGAGTGGTTGGCGTTAGGAAGGGCATCCAGCTGTAGAAACTATGCCAAATTAGATTGGAGCCTGGTGTAGCCATCCGGTTGCACCAGTCCCTCAGTCAAATCGTCCAACCCATGCTAGCATGGAAAGCGGACATTAAACGATGATGATGATGATGATGATGATGATATATACACACACACACACACATATATGTGTACATATATACACTCACACACCTATATATATATATGCATATATGTATATGTGTGTGTATATATATGTGTGCATGTATGTATATATATATATATGTATGTATATATATATATATATATATATATATATATATATATATATATAGCAAATAAGAAAACGGAAAGGGTATAAAATCGATAGACATCAGCCTGTAAACATTTCATGTATGTATATATATATGTGTGTGTGCATCTATTTATACAAATATATTGGATGAATATGCAGACATGTATGAGTGGATGGTGTGAAAACATATAAGGTACTATCCCTTAGTTGGTTTCTCAACCTCTAACTCACATGGAAATATATATATATATTAATTATATATATATATATATATACATATATATGCATGTGCATATATGTATATATATATATATATATATACACATATATATATATGTGTGTGTGTGTGTGTGTGTGTGTGTGTGTGCATATATATATATATAAATATATATGTATATATGTATGCGTATATATGTATATATATACTATATGTGTATATATATATATATGTATATTATATATATATATATATATATATATATATATATATATATATATGTATATATATATATATTTGTATATGTACGTATATATATATGTATATGTATGTATCTATGTATATACATGTATATGTATATATATGTATATATGTATTTGTATGTATATGTATATATATATATGTATGTATATGTATATATATATTTGTATGTATATGTATATATGTATATATGTGCATGTATGTATGTATATATGTATATGTATGTGTATGTATATATGTAAATGTATATTGTATATATATATGTGTGTATATATGTATATATATATATATATATATATATATATGTATATATATATATATATATATATATATGTATATATATATATATGTATGTATATATGTATATAACTATATATGTATATATATATGTATATATATGTGTATGTATTGGCATGAGTTGGACGCTTTGTCTGAGGTCTGGAGAGCCAGCAGCTGCACCAGGCTCCAATCTGATCTGATACTGTTTCTACAGCTGGATGCCCATCCTAATGCCAACCACTCTGATAGTGTAGTTGGTGCTTTTTACGTGCCACTGGCACAGGAACCAGTCATGGGGTACTGGCATCGGCCCTGTTTGGATGGTGCTTTTTACATGCCACTGGCATGGGTGCCAGTCAGGTGGACCTGGCACTGATCACGTTCTGATGGTGCTTTTTATGTGCCACCAGCATGGGAGCCAGTCAAGGGGTACCACGTTCGGACGGTGCTTTTTACATTCCACCAGCACGGGAGCCTGTCAAGCGGACCTGACATCGACCACATTCAGATGGTGCTTTTTACATGTCACTGGCACAGGAGCCAGTCAGGGGTCATTGGCCACAGCTACGATATTGGTTTTACTTGATTCAGCAGGTCTTCTCAAGCATGTCATTTCACCCGACACATCAGGGTACTCTTGATGGGGCCGGACATGCTTGGCTGCGATCCCACTTTAGTTGCTGGGTTTTGTCAATCACAGCATATCTCCAAAGGTCTGTCTCATGTCATTGCCTCTTTGAGACCCAATGTTTAAAGGTCATGCTTCACCACCTCATCCCCTGTCTTCCTGGGTCTCCCTCTTTCACAGGTTCCTTCCACAGTTAGGGAGTGGCACTTTCTCACACAGCTGTCCTCATCCATGCATAGTACATGACCATACCAATGCAATCATCTCTCTTGCACACCACATTTGATGCTTCTTCTGCCCAACTTTTTTCTCATGGCGCTTACACTCAGTCATGTATGCACACTGACATTACACATCCAGCGGATCATACTAGTTTCATTTCTTTCAAGCCTACACATATCATCAGCAGTTTCACTGCCATATATCTTTATATATATTAATACATATATGTGTGCATGTGCGTATACAGGTATGCACTCACACCCACACAGATATGTAAAATTAATTAATGTAACCTGTCATATGATAAAATGTTCTATAAATCAAGAGAAACTTAGGTTTTACTTTCTATTAACAAAAGATATTACAACTTAAAACATAAAAGAAGTTATATATAATTTATCTAATTTAGTTAGTGGTATATTCCTTTGACATCAAAAACCGATTGAGATTATTATTATTATTATTATTATTATTATTATTATTATTATTTTTATGTTTATTATTTTTATTGTTATGACATACATATATTGTCATATTAATATATAATGTGTAAAAGTAAAGAAAATCTTAGCGGACATAATTAAGCAATTTAATTTAAAATATCTACAGTATTTATGAAAATCTACTCATGTCATAATTAATTTTATAGTGATATAATTTTAATGAACTTTAAAAAGATATAGTCTCAAGCAACATATATCAAGAGAAAAACATTTTAAATTTTCTTAGATTTTCTTATGGGTTTCCAGAATAATGAAACAAGTCACTATCAGATAATCACAATATTTGGCTTCCATATTCACATACAACCATAGATGTGCACCTAGGAAGTTCCTCTTTCCAGTGCACGGGTTCTTAACTCTTAACTTCCTGTACAACACAGTATCATATCAGTCTAAAATGCATGATATCACATGAATTGTATTAACCTTGTTTACATTCATTTTGTAGGTAGTAAGGCATTCTTTAATGTAATAGAGAAAATTCTGGTCTCTTCTTCTGTTGTTCATTTCTATTCTGTAATTGAATCAATACATGACCAGGTTTTTGAGTTAAACAATTTTCAGCAGTATGTTAAGAATTAAGCAAGGATCTTTTGGTTTGTTTTTATGGAAGACTAGTTGTTGCCCTTGCTTGTAATTCTTCCCTTTCTTTGCAACTTGTATTGTCCAAAGGAAAGACAAGGACCAATACAATTTGTCACCAATCTTCATTTATATTTATGTTTGTTATGTGTCTAGCTAGCTAGCTATATATTTACACACACACACACACATGCAGATTGTAGACCTTGGCACAGTCCACTAGTTTACCAGCTACTGTTAAACCATCCAACACATGCCAGCATGGAAAATGGATGTTAAATGATGGTGATATGCTTCTTCCCAGTTTCCATCTACCAAATCCAATGACAAGGCTTTGGTCAGCCAGGAGCTATAGGAGAAGGCACTTGCCCAAGGTGTGATGCTGTAAGACTGAATGTGAAACCATGTAGTTGGAGAGCAACTACATGGTTTCAAAGGTCTCTGTCTCCTGTCATTGCCTCTGTTCAAATGTGATGCCCAATGTTCAAAGGTCAAGCTTCACCACCTCATCCCATGTCTCAATCATCAGTTTGCAAAACCCATGTTACCTACTCCACTGGAGACAAAATAGATATAAATATAACCCTTTAGCATTTAAACCAGTCACATCTAGCCCCCAAATTCAAACCCCTTTGCCAAACTGCATATATCCAATGTGCTCATCAAACCAGTATGATCTCAAGCTCAAATTCATGTCCTCCACGTCAGACCATGATCGGTGGAGGTAAAATGCTGAGGCCTTCATCCTCCAGTGGACTGAACATAGACAGTCCAGTCCAGTCCAGTCCAGTCCAGTCTAGTCTTATCCAATCTATTAGAATGATTAGGTTTTTGTCCTTTTATCGTAATCTTTTAGAAATATTACATTCCACTCATCTCATTGTAATCTATTAAAACAATTAGATTCCAGTCATCTCATTGCCTTCTATTAGAACATCGTTCCAGTCGTCTGATTACAATCAAGGTGTTAGTGTGAGCATGTTCAGTCTTTCATAGAAAATATTTGTTCTGATAATTTATATGCATTAAACAAACTGAGGAACCTGCCAGCCATTGCTGGTATGGAAAGAATACAAAAATAAATTAATATAAAAATATTAATATGTAAAGTAATATCCTGTTTGTGATTATGGCGGAAAAAGAAGAAAAATAACAAGTATTCAGATGGGAATGGGAAAATGTTACAATTTGCAAAAAGTAAAATCAAATCTTTGTTTGTCTCTCTCTCTCTCTCTCTCTCTCTCTCTCTATATATATATATATATATATATATATATATATATATATATATATACATCTGTCTTTCGTTTCTCTCTTTCTCTCTCTCATGCACACACACACACTGTGTATATATGTGTGTGAATATATATATGTAGATATTGGGCTGTCTCTCTCATACACTTTCTCTTTTCCTCACACTGTGAACTTATTTTTAAGTCTGGTACTTATTGGTCTCTTTTGCTGAACTGCTAAGTTACAGGGATGTAAACAGACCAACACCAGTTGTCAATTGGTGGTGGGGGACAAACCCACACACATTCAGATATGTATATACATGTATACAAATATATATGTTTGAGAAGACTCGTGAAGCCAAGTGTAACCCTAGTCATGGTTGATGCTGGTGTCATGTAAATGGCGCCCGTGCGGGTCATACATAAAAGCACATAAGGCGGCGAGCTGGCAGAGTTGTTAGCACGCCGGCGAAATGCTTAGCGGTATTTCGTCTGCCGTTACGTTGTGAGTTCAAATTCCGCCGAGGTCGACTTTGCCTTTCATCCTTTCAGGGTCAATTAAATAAGTACCAGTTATGCACTGGGTTGATGTAATCGACTTAATCCTTTTGTCCTTGTTTGTCCCCTCTATTTTTAGCCCCCTATGGGCAATAAAGACATAAATACATAAATGGCACCCATGCCAGTAGCATGTAAAAAGCACCCATTACACTCTTGGAGTGGCTGGCATTAGGAAGGGCATCCAACCATAGAAACCTTGCCAAATCAGACAGGAATCTGGTACAGCCCTCCAGCTTACCAGTTCCAGTCAAACCATCTAACCCATGCCAGCATGGAAAACAGATGCTAAAGGATGATGATGATGATGATGATGATGATGATATGGCTATATACTATTAAAAGTGAAGTTCAATCTTGCTTGCTTGCTTGCAATGTTACACAGCCAAACTGGCGCATAATGGGAAAATATTTTGAAAGTAAAGTGCCCCTGAGATTTGAATACGAATGCAATAAAACAAGTTTTACATAAATCAAACCAGTAGTTATTGAGATATTTGGGATTTTGGGGTATAAATACCCCAAACAGTCCATAATGGGAAAATATTCTGAAAAATAGTTTCATCCTGAAAGGGAAGAAACTCGAAACTCTAACCTTTCCATTAGACACATAATGATAGGCAAAATATTTTAAAGGGAAAATGACTTTAAAAACATGGTAAATATTTTGTAAAAGACCCATTTGTAACCTCGGTGCGACATAGTTTTTTTCCATAAGTTTCTTTTCAGTGCATTCAACGTTTCTCACCACGTAACAGCTATTTATGATAAAGGACCTGAAATACCTGTTACCTGGTAGCAGGGCATGCAAGAAATAGCAGCTAAACCTTTCTTTTTCTGGGGAAAAGAGCCATTTACTCGTGATTTGGATGTTACAATTGTTGAAAGCATGTGAAATAACATTGAAAAGAAAAAAAAAAACCATGAAACAAGACTCCATTGCTGGGAAATTCAGACTTCCCTGGTGACCCAACGGGTTACAGGTAGTTTAGTATTTATATATATATCTCTCTCTAGGGCTGGTAAAATTCCTGATATATATATATATATATATATATATATATATATATATATATATATAGAGAGAGAGAGAGAGAGAGAGAGAGAGAGAGAGAGAGAGAAAGTAGACAAAACAAAAAATATTTATGAAGTAAACAACCAAACACAACATAACTACAACATACAAGAAAACAAACCCCCACGACTTATAATTCAATTAATGTAGAAAAAAATTTAGCCACAAATTTAAAATAGACGACAAAGGAGAAATGCTTAACTCCATGAAATCCTTTTATAATCCCGAAAGACCATAAGAATAACTTCACGCAAAATCCTAGCTGTAGTTTAATAAATCCCACAAAAAACGAAATAGGAATTATTAGTAAATCCATATTGGATAATATTCTACGACATATCAGAGCACACTCAAATCATGCAGTAATGCAACTATTGAATGGTTTAAGAAAATAGAAGATAAACCCAAATGCAATTTTTTACAATTTGATATCATACAGTTCTACTCCTTGATCTCCAAAAGCTTGAATTTAGTAAGGCATATGTCACTATAACAAATACTGATATAATTATGAACACAAGGAAGTCATTACTCTTTCATGATAATTCCTATTGGGTTGAAAAGAATGGAGATGAGTTATTTGATGTGGCAATGAGGAGCTATGACAGTGCAGAGGTAGCTGACCTTGTATGCCTTTATATCCTAGATATCCTTAAAAAGGAAATAAAAGAAGCTAATATAAGTTTATATAGGGGCGATGGCCTGGGTGTAGTATACAATAGAAACCTCTTAATACACTGCAATACCTGCACCTATGTATGCATTTCCAAAATAATATTTTAATTTGTTACTCAGCAGAAAAAGGGCAGCAGCCATGACTTCATTCAAGATCTCAAACACTGGTAGAAAGAAAAGGAGGAAGTTATTGTCAATCTAGAAGCCTGTCCCAAATACAACAGAATGTTAAAGGAACACGGGAGCCAGGTGGTGGGGTTAAACCAAGCAATAGATTGTATCTACTTCCCAAATACAGGAGCAGTCCTACCAGCCAACTCCCACAAAACTTCCATCTGCCAAATTTCACTCACAAAGATTTGACTGAACTGGAACTGTGGTAGCAGACACTTGCTCAAGGTACTGAATGGTGAAATTGAACTCAAAACTGCATTTGTTGTGAAGTGAAATTCTTAACCACACAGTTATGCTTACAATGATATATACTTAACCAATAGACATGTCTTTGTACATGCATACGCATGCATATATCATGGTACATGCATATGCATGCATATATCATGGTACATGCATACGTATGCATATACCAAGGTATGCACACAAATGCACATGCTCATGAATATGGGGGGATGCAAAAGGCATTGTGTTTATTGACTTTCTTCAAAATGACCTCACCATCAGTAGGAAGTATTAT
>NC_142951.1:15898281-15938281 GCF_046866305.1 Octopus bimaculoides | reverse complement strand
AGCCAGAAGATAATGCTTGAAATTGTAATGTTTTTACTTGAAGCTCAGAAGTGTCTAGCTTTATCTCTTTCAGTTCTATATTACCATTGTTCAGCTTATTGTCATCCATTTGTTCACCACTTGTTCAGTTCTAGTCTCTGCTTCCAATTATTTCTTCGTGACTTTTTATTTTTATGTTTTCACTTATTTATTTATTTGTTCATTTATTGTCTTCTAATGTATGGAATAGAATTGGTTTACAAATAATGAAATAATTTGAAAATGGAAACTTATATTTCCATTATATTGTTGTCTGTCCGAATGAATAAAATTGGAAAAGAAGAACAATAAATTCTGAAATGGTTTTTAAGAACCATACAATAAACCATTACAGAAAATGGGTATATTGATTATTGTGTAATTGTTAATGGACACTGAAGTTATAGATGTGTACCTTTACATAATCCATTATAAAATATAAAGATTTTGGAGACAAAAAAAATGGTTGGTTGTATGTATATTGGAAATCCTGTCTTTTTTGTTTTCAGGATCTAAAATATATCAAAAGACTTTTTTAAAAATGCTTTTAAAGTAATTATTATTATTATATAAAGCAGTGAGCTGGCAGAACCATGAGCATGCCAGGCAAAATGCTTAGCAGCGTTTCGTCTGTCTTGACATTCAGAGTTCAAAGTCCACCAAGGTCAACTTTGCCTTCAATCTTTTGGGCTTGATAAATTAAGTACCAGTTGAACACTTCCCCCAAATTGCTGGCCTTGTGCCAAAAATTGAAACCATTATTATTATTATTATTATTATATAAAGCAGTGAGCTGGCAGATTCATTAGCATGCCGAGCAAAATGCTTTGCAGTATTTCATCCATCTTTACGTTCTGTCTTCAAATTCCATCAAGGTCGACTTTGCCTTTCATCCTTTCGGGGTCAATAAATTAAGTACCAGTGAAACATTGGGGTTAATGTAATCAACTTAACCTCTCCCTCAAAATTTCTGGCCTTGTGCCTTTAGTAGAAAGGATTATTATTATTATTATTATTATTATTATTATTATTGTGGAGGTGCGTGGCTTAGTGGTTAAGGTGTCAGCATCATGATCATAAGATTGTGGTTTCGATTCCTGGACCAGGCGATTTGTTGTGTTCTTGAGCAAAACACTTCATTTCACATTGCTCCATTCCACTCAGCTGGCAAAAATGAGTAACGCTGCGATGGACTGGCGTCCCGTCCAGCTGGGGAAAAGATACGCCATTGAAACCGGGAAACCGGGCCCATGAGCCTGGCTAGGCTTTAAAAGGGCGCATTTTAAAATTATTTTTATTATTATTATTATTATTATTATTATTATTATTATTGAATAAAACAGTGAGCTGGCAGAATTGTTAGCATGCCAGGCAAAATACTAAGCAGCATTTTGTCTGTCTTTACATTCAGAGTTCAAAGTCCTCTGAGGTCGACTTTGCCTTTCATCCTTTCGAGCTCAATAAATTAAGTACCAATTAAGCATTGGAGTCAATGTAATCGTCATAATCCCTCCCACAAAATTTCAGTCTTTTTGTTCCAAGTTCAAATTCCAAAGTTGACTTTGCCTTTCATCCTTTCGGGGTCAATAAAATACATACCAGCTGAGTACTGGGGTCAATGTAATTGACTTACCCCTCCCCTGAAATTGCTAGCCTTCTGCCAAAATGTGAAACCATTATTATTATTAAGGCGGCAAGGTGGCAGAATCATTAGCATGTTGGACGAAATGTGGTTTGAATTTCTGGACTGGGCAGGGCATTGTGTTCTTGAGAAAAACAATTTATTTCACATTGCTCCAGATCTCCTCAGCTCTAAATAAGTAACCCTGCAACCCTGCATTTGACTGATGTTCTGCTCAATGGGTATGTTGTGATTTCAGTTATTTATATGCCAAGGAGACTGAGTAACAGACCCTAAAAATCTAGACGCTCAAAACAATAGGTCCATAGGTTGATGATGAATACTGACATAATATATATCAATATATAAAGTTACATATTTAGGTGCAGGCATGGCTTTGTGGTAACAAGCAGCTTGCTTCCCAACCACATGATTCCGGGTTCAGTTCCAATTTGTGGCACCTTGGCCAAGTGTCTTCTACTATAGCCTCAGGCTGACCAAAGCCTTGTGAGTAGATTTGGTAGATGGAAATTGAAAGTAGCCTGTCATGTGTGTGTGTATATATATATATATATATATATATAAATATATATATATATATATATATATATATATGGGAGAATATACAAAAAATAACAACAGACGAGGACAGGTGGTGTAAATAACAAAAGTATATATTAGTATGACGCTCGGGAATACGGAAAGTCTTTGACGTTTCGAGCTACGCTCTTCAACAGAAAGAATACGGAGACAAGGAGAAAAACACGGAGAAAAAAAATTGAATAGTGTTCAGTCAACGGTCAATCATAATAATGGCCGATCATAACAATGACTGACCGGAAGTTAGAAATTCTTATTTCAGGAGAGCTAAGAAAGGGGGAGATAACAAACGGTGATCGGGAACGAGGGGCTGTGTGTGGGAGGTAGACTGCTGGTGATCTTGACGTATGTAGTGTGAAAATGGGGGAAGGGAGAAAGGGAGAAAGTAGTTGGTCAGTTGTAGTGTGTGCGTGGTGTGATGCGAGGGTATTGGTGTGGTGTGCGTGGTGTGATGCAAGGGTATTGGTGTGGTGTGATGTGAGGGTGTTGGGAGGTGGGGAAGGCATGGGTGGAGTGTGGGGTAGAGGTAGGGGTATGTGGGTAGGGTGGGGTATGTGGGTAGGGGTGGGTGGTGGGTGTAAGGAATTGGATGGCGTGGAGTGGGAAGGTAGAGTAGGAGTGTGTTGGGGTGTGGTGGGATGAGCTTATGAGGGGGTGTTGACGAGGAGGGAGAAGGGGAAGGTGGATGTAAGAGAGGGGGAAGATGGGTATGAGAGGGGAGAGGGAGAGGGTGGGTATAAGAGAGGGAAGGGGGATTGAGAGAGGGGGGGAGGGGGGAGTACGAGAGAAGAGAGTGAGAGAGAGTAAGAGAGAGGAGAGAAAGAGGAGTGAAAGAGTAGGAGAGTAAGAGTGTAGAGAGTAAGAGTGAGAGAGGGGGAGTACGAGAGAAGAGAGTGAGAGAGAGTAAGAGAGAGGAGAGAAAGAGTAGGGGTGAAGAGAAGTGGGAGTGGAGAGAAGTATGAAGAGAGGTGAAGAGACGTACAAAGAAGTAGGAGTCGGAGCAGGAGGTGGGGGAGGGGAGAGATGGGTGGTAGGAGGGAGGGTGGGGGAGAGAGACAGGAGGAGGGGGTTAGATGAAGAGTGGAGGGGAGTTGAGCCCATGTGGCGCAAAGGAGCGAAGATAGAAGATTAATCCCTGTTCACGGCGCAAACGGGAGTCCGGATGGCCCCTGTGCATGGACAATCCAAACACAGACAGGTGTTGCCGCAAGGAGTGGCCGGCAGAACGGAAGTGGCGTGACACCGGGGTGTCATTGCCGACGTTGATATCTCGGAGGTGTTCCGCGAATCGGTCGGCCAGGCGCCGCCCCGTTTGTCCGATGTACAGGGATTGGCAGAGAGAGCAGGAGAGGCAATATATGATGTTGGTAGACGTGCAGGTGAAGGAGTCGGTGATGCGATAGGGTCGGTGATGGGTGCTGGTGAGGAGGGTGGTGTTGGAGAGGTAAGGGCAAGTGCGGCAGCGTGGGCGGGAGCAGGGGAACGAACCAGGTTGGGAGGTTGGGTTGGGGAAGAAGCTGTGGACCAAGAGGTCCCGTAGGTTGTGGGCTCGTTTGAAGGAGGGGAGGGGTCGATTAGGGAAGATGTGGGAGGTGGAGGGGTCGGACTGGAGGCGCCGAAAAGCTCGGAGAATGGAGCGTTGGAGGGGTAGGGTGGTGGGATGGTAGGTGAGGGGAAAAGGGAGGCGGGAAACGGCAGGGCGGGTTCGGGGGGGGAGAGCAGATGCACGGTCCACAGAACGTGCTCTGGCAAGGGCGGTGTGGATGGTGGTGGGTGGATATCCACGCAGGCTAAAGTGGTGAGCCATGAGTTGAGACTGAGTCTCAAAGTCATGGCTTTCGCTACAAAGTCTGCGTAGATGGAGGAATTGGGAATAGGGGATGGAAAGTTTTGTGTGTCTAGGGTGGGAGGAGGAGAAGTTGAGATAGGAGTGTGAGTCTGTGTGTTTGTAGTGGATGGAGGTGCTAAGGGCGGAGTGGAGGATGCTGACCGAAATGTCGAGAAAGGGGACAGAGGTGTCAGAGACAGTACAGGAGAAGTGGAGGGCAGGATGGAAAGATTGAACGAAAGAGAGGAACGAGTCAAGATGTTCGCGGGAGAGAGAGGTGGCACCGATACAGTCGTCGATATACCGACCGTATAGTTCGGGAGTGGGACCAGTGAAACTGGAGAATATTTGGGCCTCAACATAACCAACGAAGAGGTTCGCGTAGTTGGGGCCCATTCTCGTCCCCATGGCCACTCCCGAGATCTGCTGGTAGATATCTCCCGCGAACGAGAAGCAGTTGAGAGATAGGACAAGTTCGGCCAGACGAATGAGTGTGGAGGTGTCGGGTTGTGGGTTGGGGCGTTGGTCTAGAAAAAACTTATATATATATATGTGTGTGTGTTTATGTCCCCATAACTTAGCAATTCAGCAAAAGACCAACAGAATAAGTACCAGGCTTAAAAAAGAAACTACTGAGGTTGATTCATTTGACTTAAAATTCTTCAAGCCTTGTCAGTACATTTGGTAGATGGAAACTGAAAGAAGCCCATTATATTTGTATGTTTGTGTCTCCTTGTCTTGATATTACATGATAGTTGTAAAATGACTGTTACTGTCTTACAACCATCATCACTCATTTCCAATATTCTGCAAAAACATGTTCGGCCATGGGAAAATATTCCCTTGCTAGGAAACAGATGAGGGTTGGCAAAAGGAAAGGCATCCAGATGTAGAAAATCTGCCTCAATAAACACATTTCAAACCATGCTTGCATGAAAAAGTGGATGTTAAAAAAGAAAAATTGATGATGAACATTAAATTTGAGGCTTTGCAGGATAAGTAAACCAGGAAACAAATAGCGGCAATGAAAGAGTTTTGCAGAGATTTAATTTATGGAAGCAGTTTTGGGGAAATATTTGGAGTTGAGATCTGGATTGTTAGATAATAAAAAATATGATGCAAGGAAAAAGGTTTAGTGGATAGATCAAATGGATTTAATTTAAGTGGTGAGAAAGCATACAATCAATTAAAGCAGACAACCAGAAATTGTTGTAAGTTGTATCAGAAATTGTAGTGGGGGGGGGGATGAGACACAGGTATGTAAAGGAGCAAAGGTTGTAAGACTTTGATGTATCAATGAAGCTGTAATTATTTATTGTTTTTAACTTCCCAAATTTTTCATCAAAGATATTTTTTTTTCTTCCCCAACTTTAACAATGCTACAAGTCTGTCTGTTTCAGTCAGCACTTACAGAAGTATTAGGAAAATGGCAACAGCAGAACCAACAACAACAGTAATAATATTAGAATTAATAATAATAATAATAATAATAATAATAATGATAATAATAATAATAATAGTAATAATAGTAATAACAATAATATGATGGTGCATAGAAATGTTTGAAATGTCTGCTAACTGAGAATTTACATAGTTTTTACCTGTTTGTTGTCTGCTAATATCATTTATGAGAAAGACCATAAAACAACAGCAACAACATCAACAAAGCATTCTACTGCATCACCGATTCTCAAGCTTCGCTTCAGATGTTTCACATGAATTAACACAATTACAAAGCATCTAAAAAAGATTACAGGCAGTCACATTTTCTTTGAGAAATAGAAAATAGATATCAATCAATCAATCAGTCAAAGTCTCAGTTATTGATTTCCCATTATTGGGTAAATGTCTTTCTTTTTATTTCTCTATCACTTTCGGTTTTGGGTGCTAGATATCCAGTTTTTGTCTAATCACTCCAGTTCATCCTTCCATCATGTTTGCTATTATTCTGTCTCTTTTACAATCTCCCAGAATCCAGTCTCTTGGCCCTTTTCTTTTTTTAGCTCCATTTATTGCCACTGATACTCTTAACCTGTCCAGTCTATTTGTAATTTTGACAATGTCCTTTAGTTGTTTTTGTTATTATTTAATTTGTTTTTCCATTTTTATGAATTTTGCACATTATTCCAGGCATAATGCATCCTTAAGAACATCGATCCATTGATCTTGTTTGCTAGGTTCCATCTCTGATTTCTGCATCATAAAATAAAACTCTGAAATAATCTAAAGCTTATGAAGTTTTATAAATGAATCCTTTTAACACTCTCAGGATGGATTTTAATATTTCTACCCTGGAACCTTTTTTAAGATGCAAGAAATTTAAGAATGTTATTATTAAACATTCTATCTAAAAACAAAATGGATTGTTTATACTTATGAGATAAACAGAACTCAATGCATAGGGTGCCTATAGCTTTGGTTAGCACATTTGACTGAAACTCTTAGCCTTCAAGTCACAGAACTAGCTTCTCAGTTATATTAAAATAGAAATCTCAAAGCACAGGAGAGTGTTTATGTATGTATGTATGTATGTATGTCAGTCAGTTTTATTTCAAGATTTCTTGCCAATAGAGAAAGCACCGGTTTCTAACCTAGATTTAAGGCTCCTTCATTGGAATTTCAGCATCAACAACAGGGTATTTTTGTATGTATGTATGTGTGTGTGCGTGTGCGTGCGTGCATGTATGTATGTATGTATGTATGTATGTATGTATGCGTATGTGTATGTATTATGCATGTGTGTATGCATGCGTGTATATATGTATGCATGTGTGTATGTATGTATGCATGTGTTTATGTGCAGATTTGTATGTTTTGTTTCATGTATGTATTCCCATTTTATAGAATTTTACAGTTCTAGTGATGGATTGGATCTGTAGTATTGGAATTAGCTTTCTCCTGTCTGATTTTGAGAAGCCTAATTTCTCAAGATTGATATTTAGGCAGTGTGTTACATACCCCAGGGCCCCAATAATTACAGGTATAAACCTGAACTTATTATCCGGATAGAGTAACTGCAGATTTCTCAATAGTTCAGCATAAGTGTTCTCTTTTTCACTGATCTTCAGCTTTATGTTAATATCTGCTGGGCAGCTAATTTCCACAACTGTGCACAATTTCCCTTCTCTATCTCAAATCATTATGTCAGGCCTGTTGTGCTTACATTTTATTGAGGTCTTCACTGGTACATTCCACCAGTATTCCTTTTTATTATGAGTGGCTATGGCTTCTACCATATTGTGGGTTCTTATTTCTTTGTCCTTGGGGTTATCCTTCTGATGGATTTCTTTATAGAGTGTCCTAGCTACAGCATCATGTCTCATCAGTAGATAATACTGTAATGACTTTTTCAGACAACTGCTTATGATGTGGATGATATCTTCAGTGTTAAATCCACAAAGTCTGCATCGGATGTCATATTTTACGGCTTTTCCTGCATTTCTATCCCTTTTGTGCATCAGGTACTTGGTTGATATTTCCTCTTCCTGGATTGCTAAAACATACCCTTCAAAGTGGGAGGTAGTAAACTGGTTATTGGTCCATGATAGACTGCTTTGATGATCAATGTTACTATCATCTCATCTCAGAGCTTTCTCCTAACATTACATTCTGCTCATATATGCATAGTCTTCTGCTCATATATGTTTATTCTTTCATCTGATGATATGTTGCAGTAGAGTCGTGCGACTTCTTTGGGCATATATTTAAGGTTATCAGACAAGAAATGTTGCTCAAGGAGTTGCCTTCCAAGTCTTATGATGTTATCAGCCTCAAGTATGCAAACTTGGTCAAGGGAAGCACTTGGTTAAAGGATGTTGCTGAAGGGATATGATATAACATTCAAAGGCATTTTGGTTTGATGTTAAGCCACTGCCATGCATGCTTGTATGTATGTATGTATGTATGTACGGACGGATGGATGCATGCATGCACACATGCATGCATGCACACATGCATGTGTGTGTGTGTGTGTATTGGCTATAGAATATATATTTTATATGTATGATGATGATGGATTCTCTTGTCATGAACACCAAATGAGGGTTCAGTAAAATAAAGCATTAATCATGTTCTATGGATACATAGGTGTCTCTTGAGGCCTGCCTTGCAAACCTTTTGGCAAATGGAATAAGTTGAGGACTCAGTTTGCTCGAGTTCTTGTGGATCATTTGCTATGTGTTTCTTTGAGGGGACGGCAAGTCCTGCTTTGCTTCATGTCACAAAACCACAATGACAGCTAAAGTTTCCATTTAGAGGAGCAGCATTTTGCCAGCGTGCCTTCATGTTTGCACAAAGTCGGTCCCGGTGCTGGAATTAACTTTGCTCAAATCTTTGAACTGGGGAGATGCAGGACTGGCACCAAGTCCTGCATTCTGAAGCTTTGTTTTTCTAGGAAGAAAGGGGAATGTTGCATCACTTCAGGTTGTCTTTTAGTTTGTCTTTGAAGTGCAAGAGTGGCCTTCCAACTGACCTTCCTGTTGGAAATCAGCCAAAAAGAAGTTGCTGCGGAATTTTGATAGATATGTATGTGTGTGTGTATTTGCTAGAGAAAATAATCTACTATAGGGGCAATTCCTTTAATTGATGCTCTTATTTCAAAGTTTTTCAATTTCAGTGGGTGTTGTTATAGTGGCAGCAGAAATTATTATTATTATTATGGGGTAAGCTGGCAGATTCATGAGCACGCCAGGCAAAATGCTTTGCAGCATTTCATCTGCCACTATGTTCTGAGTTCAAATTCCGCTGAGGTCGACTTTGCCTTTCATCTTTTCAAGGTTAATAAATTAAGTACCAGTGAATTACTGGGTCAATGTAATCATATTACCCCTCCCCTCAAATTTCAGGCCTTGTGCCTATAGTAGAAAGAATTATTATCATTGTTATCATCATCATCATCACCTCATTTCGTTGAGAGGTGATGTTCCTTAACTAAAAGAATATGAAACAATGCATAGGATTAGGTGTGAATTTGTGACTCTTCTTCTTATTTCCAGTTTGCATCTTGAACCACTAAACTGCTCAACCTTTCTATGTATCAGGCTAGTGTATGGCAGATTAAAAGTTGAATTACCATCTGTGTTACTATGCACCCTATGGTATATATCTAGTCTGTTAGAGCCACATTTCACTACAGAAGAAACAGTAAAGAGCACAAAGACAAAACAACTCAAAGTAGTGGAGTACAAACTGTCAGCTTTTGATTAAAGTGTCTGATACTCTGTCCACTTGGCCATCCATCATAATTTGTAGTGATAATTAAGGAAATATATTAATATATTCAGGTTTCAAGATAGCGCATGTTTGTGTGTGTGAAGCAATCAATAAATGAATACACACTGAATAATGTAAAGCAGTGATTCCAAACCATTTTTACTCATGGCACATATAAGAACATCTTCAACATTATTTTTATGTCTGCTTTTTTCCTGTGCTGGTATGGGTTAGTCAAGGTTATTGGTTGGCAATTTTTGGTTTTAGGTACATTATAACTGTAGGATCATTCAGGAAACCCCAAAACAACCTTGAAAATTACAAAAATATATTTGAGTACCCAAAGTACTCAAAACCGCCTGGGTCGACTTTGCCATTGATCTTTTTCGGGTTGATAAATTAAGTGCCAGTTATGCACTGGGGTCGATGTAATCAACTGGTCCCCTCCCCCAAAATTTCAGGCCTTGTGCCTATAGTAGAAAGGATTATTAGAGATTTCTTGTGAATGTGGCAAGTTGGCAGAATCGTTAGCACACCAGACAAAATGCTTAGTAGCATTTCATGTCTTTACATTTGGAGTTCAAATTTCAGCCAGGTCACTTTGCTTTTCATCCTCTAGGGATTGATAAATAAAATACCAATTGTGCACTGGGGTCAATGTAATTGACTTAACACTCCCTCCCAAAGAATTGCTGGCATTGTGCCTATAGTAGAAAGGATGGGGAAAGCTGGCAGAATTGTTAGCCAGACAAAAAAAAAAGCAGCTTTTCATCCATCTTTACTTTCAGAATTCAAATTCCACCCAGGTCAACTTTGCCTTTCATCTTCTCGAGGTTGATGAATTAAATACCAGTTGAGTACTGGGGTCAATGTAATTGACTTAATACCTCCCCACAAATTTACTGGCTTTGTGCTAAAATTTGAAACCATTATTACAGATTTCTGGCAAGCTGGCAGACTTGTTGGCACACTGGACAAAATACATAGTTGCATTTCTTCTGGTTCAAATACCATTTTGGGTTCAAATACCACTGAGGTCAACTTTATCTTTCATCCCTTCAGGGTTGATAAAACAAAGTCCCAGTTGAGCACTGGACTTACTGTAATTGATTAAACCCCCCCCCCCCCACCACCACCACCACTTAAAATTACTGACTTTGTGCCTGAATTTTAAACCACTATTACAAAGTATTAATCAACTCAAGATTATAGCAGAAGACATTTGTCCCAGAAATGGTATGGAACCCAAAACCATATGATCGTAGACTGAACTTCAAAACCATCCAACCCAAGTGTGGCTGTGTGGTAAGAAGCTTGCTTCTCAACCATATGGTTCTAGGTTCAGTCCCACTGTATGACATCTTGGGCAAGTATCTTCTACTATAGCTTCGGTGGAAACTAAAAGAAGCCTGTCTGTATATATATATATATATATATATATATATATATATATATATATATATATATATATATGTGTGTGTATATGTATGTATGTATATATCTATGTGTATATTTGTGTCAGTGTTTATATCCCCATAACTTAGTGATTCAGCAAAGAGACCAATAGAATAAATACTAGGCTTTAAAAAAATGAGTTCTAGGGTTGAATTGTTTGACAAAAACACTTCAAGGCAGTGCTCCAGCATGGCTGCAGTCAAATGACTGAAACAAGTAAGAAAGAAAAATTATCCTTAAGTCAGTGAAAAAGGAAATCAATCAGCCTCAAGGGATTTGAACTTTGAATAGCTAAATACCACAAGGCATTTAATCTGGTACACTGATATTTTGATTTCTCCAATCCACTTTCTAGTGATTAACAGTAACTATTCACCAAGATATTCAGAGGGAGATGATATTGTAGCTTTATAAATAGTCATGAATTGATAATATCAATGCTAATTCTTGTTTAAAAACTCTACTAAGACTGCAAGGATGACAAAGTAGCTAGGTTACAATCTGAGAATGACATCTTCTGAAATGACATTTGTGAAATAAGATAAGATTGCATGCCATGAAGAGAAGGGGATTTCTGACATTTCATGCAGGTCTTTTCCCAAATGACAGTGTGTGGGTGTTTCAACCCTCTCCTTGAACAGTAAATAGTCTAAATCTAATTGTGGTTTCTGACTTAGGAAGACTCCTAATATTTTGACTAACATTTTTTTGATCAAATGTCTTCTGTTTTAATAACACTGTGTAACAAAATTTAGGTCTTTTTTTTATCTTTATCTTATGTTATTTCCTATTTGCTTCTATCCAGAAATCAAAGGAAATGACTACTATTCCCTTCAAACTTTGCTTTTGCGACTTGGACTTCAATGTTTTGAAACTGTCCTATTTTCCATTATGTTTCAGACAGATTCAGCACTGAGTTGCTGAAACAGAAATATCATTATAGCAAATATTCTGCTCAAAACCACAGATTTGTTTATCAGTTTCTTGACCTTAACCAGTTGAGCGTGTCCATTAGTGACATTCTGATGATGAGCAGAAATAGTGGAGGAGCATCACTGCCATGTGCTGAGAGGGATTCTTTGTGGTTTGCATGAAGAAACAGAAGTAAAGTTTGAAGGAAATATTAGCCATTTTTCATACTTTCTAGGAGTAAGCAAATAGGAAATAACAGTTGCTACCCAAGGACAAAAATCGTGTTACACAGTGTGATTTACTTCTTTCGCTTGGTTTCATGTTGGTTATATTTTGTAGCTTCAAATTTTTTTCTTTTTTTTATATTATTCCTCTAGGATGGATTTTTTGAAGGAGAACTGATTAATGGAAATAAGGGCCTTGTTCCATCCAATTTTGTTGAAAAAGTTCCAGGTAAATGCTTCATAATCATTTCTTTTTTTTTTTTAATGTCATTGTCTAAAAGAACTCCATAATACTGTCCACCATTTCTCTTGCAGGTAAGCTTGATTAGTAATTATAATGATGCACCATGTATACTGTGTAAATATATAACGTATGCATGTCTGAATAATTGTGAGAGATATGGAAATTTTATAATTTTTTTTAAGCAATTGTTAAGTACAAGGAGGTGCTGAAAAGTTCCTGGCTTTGGGTAAAAAATAATACAGGAGGACCAGTTAATTATGATTTTATCCAATATATTCCCCTCTCAGATTCACACACTTATTGTGGCAGTTTTTCAGGTTTCCTAAGTTCTGTGAAAGAAATGAGAAGGTTGGGTCTTCAACCAGACCTTTCACAATACCCTTAAAGCCAGAAACTTTTCAGCACTCCCTCATAGTTAACTTCATTTGTAACAATTAACATAAATTGGAAATAAAATACTTCTACTTGCTGCTAATAATACTACTAATAATACTTTTGCTTCTACTACAGTTGCTGCTATTACCTTGACTACTGCTGCTTTTACTACTACTAATGCTAATATTTTATCAACTGAATTATATGAAGAGTTCTTAATCCTTTTGTTATATTTCTGTTGAAATGCACTGCCTTTGTTTCGATTAATTTTTAAAATAATGAAGAATTTAGTTTAGTAAAATAATTTTGTCATTATTAAGCTGGTGTTTGAAGCATAAATCAACATGAAATTTTTATGGAAGGTTTTAATTTAGATCAATTTAAAACAGGAAGTTTTTGACATAGAAGCAAGGGCAGTCTCAGGCAGGTTGGTACTAAAATGGTTAACAGAACCTCAACAACCTTTAAATAATTATATTTCCAATCATAATTATTTTTGTGAATATGCAAAACGAATTTTCTTTAAGATATATCAGTATCCTTTTGAATTTTAGCCTGATTATTGCTAAGGGCCCTGCCAACTGAATCCATACATTTAGAATCTTGCTTTACAGCTGAATATATTGCAAATTTTTTTTAACTACAAAAATATATATACTGACAATGACCATAACCATTTAGCATTTAAACCAGCCACATCTGGCCCAAATATTCTACCTGTTTTATGTTCAAAACTAGTCAGAACTGGTCTCACACACCTACCCTACAATTTCACTCTAAAAATAAGCAATCACATCACCAAAATATCAAAGCTATGAGATGATGTATGATTAATGCAAAACAATGTGAATAAATAAGCATTATATTTAACAGAATAATTTGAATGTTGCTGTGGTCAAGAAGAGTCGTTTTGCCAATATTAATAACACATGCATCTGTTCAATTCTACTCCTCCATTATTAGTCAATTAGTTAAATACTTATCCAACTAACTCATAAATCATTTGTTTAACTTGTTGGTTAAACAATCTTTTTTTCTTTTTTTTTTTTATCTATTCATCAAAGTTCTTTTGTTGTCATTCATAACATTTTCAGCAACTCCTCTCTCGTCCATTATGGAGCGGTGTACACCACAACAAAATTTCTTTCAACACATGAATTCACATAAAGAATATTGCAAACCAAATACAAAAGCAAAGTAATAATCTGAATTCTAAAGGGTTAATTTTTCAAGTCTGGTATTTAATTCATTGGTCTCTCTTGTTGAACTTTAAGTTACAGGGGACATAAACAAACCAACACCAGCTCTCAAGTCGATGGTGGGGACAAACAAATAAAAAGACACACACACACACATGGTATATATATATATATATATATATATATATATATATATATATGTGAACTCTCCCATTGTTAAACAACATGTGTGCTGAACAACCACACAGATGATTTATTTAGATTGATCAAATGGATGTGTTTGCTTAAACGTTCTCTCTCCATCAAATTGACATTACCTGTACAGGTGCACAACTTGCCACATGTCAAATGACAAAATGATCACTGAGCAACATGAAATGAAGTGCTTTGCTCAAGAACACAATGCGATGCCCTGGCTGCAAATCAAAACCACAATCTTGCAGTTCTAAACGCAACACCCTAACCACTAACTCATTTGCCTTCACTTCATATAGCTTGCTTCCCAACCATATGGTTCCAGGTTCAGTTCCACTGCATGAAACCTTGGGCAAGTGTCTTTTACTGTAGCCTCAGGCTGACCAAAGCCTTGTGAGTGGATTTGATAAACAGAAACTGAATGGAGCCCATTGTATATATATATATATATATATATATAGATATGCAGGGCAGGGAACCGTCAATTAGTAATAAAATTAATAATTAACAATTTTGCCGGGTAGCTCAGTATGAAAAAACCTTTTCGGTAAAAATCATTTATAATCATAAATATATAGGGATTGACAGTAACCTGCTTCTCCAACATACTGAGAATTCAGAAATAGCAGTCAAAGAACTACTGATTTCAAAAACTACAAATTATTACTCCAGATTGATAGCGATATTTTTGATACACACAGAACAAAAAACAGTAGAGAAGAGTAAAAAAACCACCTGCCTTTAGTTAATTTAGTACGATCGTTTCACAGTTAAGAGTAAAGAATACTCTATTCTGATCTTCAGCTAAATATTCTAATAAATTTGTTAATGTCTAAATAACTCACGTTAATTTTGACCATATATATATATATATATATATATATATATTTTCATTCATGTATGTCTGTTTGTGTCTATCCCCCACCGCCACTAGACAACTGGTGTTGGTGTATTTACATCCATGTAACTTAGCAATTCAGCAAAAGAGACTAATGGAATAAGTACTGGAATCGATTCATTTGGCTAAAAAAATTGTCCAAGTTGGTGAAACAAGTAAAAGATAAAAGATATATATATATATATATATATATATATATATATGACAGGGGACTGAGATTCCTGGCAGTTTGCTGTGCTTGAAAAGACACATCAAGCTAAGTAAAAGCATGGTTGCCTCTGCCTACAGGCTCATCCCTGTGACCCACTTCAGCTGAGCATCCCTAATCTTGCAGGCACATAGGTGCTGGTACCACTTAAAAAGCACCCAGTACACTCTGTAAAGTGGTTGGCATTAGGAAGGGCATACAGTCATAGAAACCGTGCAAAACAGACATGAACAGCCCTTCAACTGGTCAGCACCTGTCAAACCGTCCAACCCATGCCAGCATCGAAAACAGATGCTAATTGATGATGGTATATCGGAAAATTAAGATAAACACATGTATGAATTATTAATTCCTACATATGTTCCACTATTACAGTTATTTGGAACTCAGTATTGGATATTCCGAGTGCGTTTGGATGCCTAAGCACACTGGATCGTAATTTTCTATTACATACATGCTAAATATAATAAGTAGCGCTAAGAACAGCGGTAGACTAACCACTATACTGGATAATGATAATCTATGTGGAGCTCTAACTCATACACTAGTAGTTGTGTATCTAACTATACACATAAGATATATATGTGTGTGTATATGTATATATACATATACATATATGTATGTGTGTGTATATATATATATATATATATATATATATATATATTGTTGTATTTCGGAATGGTCTTTTTTTTTTTTTTTTTTTTTGCTGCCAAATAAACACATGCACTATATATTTGTTCTTCACTCATTTATTAATTTTAACTCGTGTTCATTGTCCAGAAATCTTTTGTCACACATCTGTGACCTCTTCGGTGACAATTTTCGTTTTTGTGTGTGTTCTTGCTCCACTTATTCCATTCTGCTCTTCTATGATGTGTATCCTTATGTGCACATGTGTTTACATCCATGTGTGTGTGTGTGTGTGTGTGTGTCATTGTTCTTAACCACATTATTGCCTTCCCTCAGCCCCATCCTCTCACCCCATTGTGCTGTTGCTGTCCTAGGACCTGATAATTTGGTACAGTTCCTGTATCTCTCTGTGTTTGTCCATGGTGTTGCCATCATGGTAGTTATTGTTATTGCTATCATTGTCACCACTGCTGCTGCTCTCGTTGTTAGTCATGTTGATATTGTTGCAGCCGTCCATGAAGTTATTGTGTGTTTGATTGAGTGTGTGTAGGGGTTCACTTTGTATGAATACAAACAACATATGAAGTGAATCCATACATACACGATAACTTCATGGATGGGTGCAACAATATCAACATGACTAACAACGACAGCAGCAGCGGCAGTGACAAACATGGCAATAACAACAACAACTGCCATGATTGCAACACTGTGGGAAAACACACAAACACAGAGAGATACAGGAACTGTACCATATTATCAGGTCCTAGGACAGCAGCAGCACAATGGAGTGAGAAGATGGGGCTGAGGGGAAGGCCATACTGCTGCTAAGAGCAATGACACACGCACACTCACAAGCATACATACACATACACATGCGCGTGCTCACACACAAACATGGACACAAATGCATGCACGCATAAGGATACACATCATAGAAGTGCAGAATGGAATAAGTGAAACAAGAGCACACACAAAAAGGAAAACTGTTTATTTGGCAAAAAAAGAAAAGAAACAATCATCCTGAAATACAACATCTGTTTCAATACATAATTTCACATCAGGAATCTTCCAACACAAATTGATAAATGTATGCACACACATATATATTTCATTTTTGTATTTGGTTTACAAGATTCTTTATGTGAATTCATGTGTTGGAACATATTCTATTGTGTCTGGGGAGAGTCATTTTCTTTTAGTGCCTTAATAAGGCACTAAAAGAGAATGCCTCTCCCTAGACACAATAGTATATATATATATATATATATAGTATGCTGTATATAACTATAAAATAAATTTTGTGGATGTACAAGTTTGTATGCTCTTTATTATTATTAACTAGCAATGCATCCCGGCATTGCCTGAGTATTATGGACCTACAGCCACATTATATTATTTCTTCCTTTCTTATTGGCAGAAATGGCACAGCTAATATATAATGAACTGGATTACTGGTGTGATGGAACTTGTTTGTTTAAAAGTGAAGGAGGGGAGGGTACAATTTGCATGGGTTGGCATGAAAGTGCTTTCTATTCTTAAGAAGGTCACAGACCATGTTTGGTTCATTGCATAAAAGGGGGTTAATACAATTTTGCCCAGAAATCACATTTTCAGAATTTTAATTTCCCCCCATCCCCACTGCAATTTTTTAATTTGTAACTTTTTTTGTTAATTGCTTTTTATCCATGTAGAAAAATAAATTACAAATCTGGGAAATATTTTTTGTTTAAATTTAATTTTTCTTAAAGAAGCACTCAATGCCCCTTCCCCCACCTTGCCTACCCATCACCTACCCACTTTCAAAAAGCTAAAACTTCCCAATATTTCACTTTTGTTTAATGTTTCATGCATGTCTAGAATTGTACTGAAATACCAGATCACCACCAGGAGACCCGACATGCTAGAAACAACAGGTAAACAACATTATTTCTGAAGAAACTTCCCCACTTTCAAAAAGGCTAAAAGTGAAACATTTTGAGTTTGTAGCTTTTTGAAAGTGGTGAGGTGATGAGTGGGTGTTTGGGAAGGAGATTTTAGTGTTTCTTTAAGAAAAAAAGAAAGAAAGAAATTCTTAAAGATTTGGACTCTCTTTTTTTTTCTCTCCATGGATTACCAAGAAAAAAACTTGGAAAAACAGTAAAAAAGGGAAAAATTGGGGTGGGGAGGGAGAAAATTAAAATATTGAGAACGTGTTTTTTTGGACAAAATCCTAATCTCCTGTATTGAAAACAGGAATCAGAAGAAATGCAGGAAAAAATAAGGTCGGGGTGCAAATTTCACCTCGGACATGCTAGAAACAACAAGTAAAGGACAGGATTTCTGGGAAAACTTCCTTTTAAGTTTATATCGAAGATCAGGTTTTTAAATATGTTCATCACAAACACAAATTACAGAATAGAAAAACATCATTTCAGTTGGATTCGAGCTGAAATTTTGTGCATGTACACAGCAAGAAATAATATAATTCTTACCTAGAGTGTGTGTGCATGTGTGTGCTAAAGGAAGTCATTTTATGGCATTCTTTCATTTGAAGCAGCAAAGTTATCAACTTGATCATTTGATCAATCATATGATTGATTGTTAATTTCCATAAATTTTTTTCGAGAAAGCAGAAATTGAAAGTGAAAAGGCAGCATTTGCTTTGAAGCAAGAGCAGAAAGTAAAAGCTGTGTGTACGTGTATATGAAATGGACATGTGTGCATGTGCATGAAAGAGAGAGAGAGAGAGAGGGGGGTGGCAAGTGAGTGAAGGTGTGTGTTGTCATGTATGTATTTTTTCTTGTATGTGTAAGTAGCACTCACTCTCTCTCTCTTTCTCTCTCTCTCACACACATACATTATCTTTCATATACACACACATAAATACGTATGAATACATCTTTTTTGTATGTATGTGTGCATGTACATGCAAGAGCGAGACAGAGTGTGACTGCATTTCCTCATAACATATAGAGAAATGGATGTCTTTTAATGAAATTTTTTTGGTTGTGGCTTATTTTAATATAATATTTATGTGTACATTTTCATAAATATTTGTCTGAATAGAATTCTATGCATCCGTGAAGCATCGGACGAATGTGAAACATCAGTAAATGGCCTCAAAATTGTGCATCCTGACCTCGTTTCCGAGGTTATTTTAGTAGTAAAATAGAGTTGTACCAAAAACATAGTTATTTGGTAGCCTTTATATATATATATATATATATATATATATATATATATATATATATATATATATATATATATATATATAGATAGATTGATAGATAGATAAGCAGCTTTCTTTCTTATAATACAGATGTGACTAATTTGGAGAAACCTTATTCGTCACTCTTATAATGCAACTCTTTGTAATTTTGTTTCAAATTGAAAGTGTGAAACTATTTTCACTTTCTAATGAAACCTGGTCGTTGTGGCCTTGTGGGTGGATGGAAGCTGAAACAAGCCCGTCATATATATGAACCTGACTGGCTCCCGTGCTGGTGGCATGTAAAAAGCACCCACTACACTCTCAGAGTGGTTGCCGTTACGAAGGGCATCCAGCTGTAGAAACATTGCCAGATCAGATTGGAGCCTGATGCGCCCTCCTGGCATGCCAGCCCCCAGTCAAACCGTCTAACCCATGCCAGCATGGAAAACAGACGTTAAATGATGATGATGATGAGTTGTTGAGATAACGTAGAAAATATGTGACTGAAAATAAAGTTTATTTGGTAGCCGAAAGATTACTGAATCTTTTGATACCCCATATGTCAAAATCAGCAACTCAATTTTCAAATGCATAAGGAACACACACATACACACACATTCTCTCTCTCTTTTATATAGATATATACTCCAGACAATTTTTACTGTCCTGCAAAGAGTACACAGAATTACCCATCAGAAGAATTCAAGGAGTGAATAACAATTAATTTTAGTCACTGATTGTTGTGGTTAGCCATTAACTGGAACATAACTGAGAGCTAATATGGTGTCCGCCTGGATAATACATCCCTCCAAACTCACTATTATATATATGTATATATATACACACACATACATATGATAGGCTTCCACACAGTTTCCATCTATCAAATCCACTCACAAAACATTGGTTTGCCTAAGGTGCCACACAGTGGACAGAACCCAAAACCATGTGGTTGCAAAACAAGCCTCTTAACCAGACAGCCAGGCCTAAATTTCCTACATTGCTGAATGGTATAGTGGCAACATTTGCTATCAACCAAAGATGGAACTTATGATTGAGAGATTAAATAACAATGAAGGATTACAATGTCTATATAGTAGTGTATGAGAGATAATGAGGATTAGTAAGGGATTAAGAGAGTTTGAGAAATGACAGATCACTGGGATCTAATGGATCAACAGACTAAGAGTGTCACTGACACTGGCTGGAGTGAATGCTTTGAAGTCATGTGATTAATTTTGGGGTTTAATTTTTCTGAAGGAAATCTGGTGGAATTCTGGTTTAAGCCCCCCATATAACCCATTGTATCTTTTTTTTATTTTCTGGAATTTTCAGAAAATTCTTGTGGATTTGTGTTCTACACATGGGAATCCATACAATGATGAGAAACAAATTAAAATATTTTTGATTCTCCTCCCCGACCTCAGAAATCCTAAAAGTTCCACTCTCAAATTTTCTTTTAAAATCAGAGTTTAAATCCCAGCAATGGACCACCCTTGGATGCATCATCATTTCATTAAATGTGTTTAGGGAGAGAAAAGTAGAGAAAAACATCAATACATGTCAGAGTGACAAAGAAACAAGGAAGGTATCAGGTGGTTATGAGATGTGCTGAAAATAACAGCTAAATTGCCTTTAAATCACACATAGAATTTTTTTTTAATTTTGCATAATTGTATGAATTCCTGTGTATAGAACACAACTTCACAAAAAATTTTTGAACATTCCAAAAAATTAAATAGTTATAAAGGAGTTATATGAGGTGCTTAAAGCAGATGTCTACCAGAAATCTAACCCTGAAGTTTGCGTTTCCACACTTTGACAAAATTTGTGAAGTAAGTCAGTTGTAGCAGCAGTAGCAGAGCAGTTGCTCTGGTTTGTATTTTACCATAAATTTCTAGTTGAGTACCACCGCATAGAGCAGTTTGCCAGTAAATCTTGGCTTTTCAGAACTCACGTAATCGGTTATTTTAACTCGATAGATTAATAGATGTATTGATTAATTGATTGATTCAGAATATTGCAGGAGATGCATGTTGATGTAATTTTGTTTAAATATTCTTGTTCTATCTCCCAAATGACATGTGTATGTGTGTGCATGAATATAGATGTGTTTATATGTGTGCTCACTTGTTTGTGTGTGTGTGTGCTGGTTTGGCTGTTTGTCAGAGTTGACTCTGCAACCATATAAATTGGGGAACAGCCCCACTTTGTGGCAGCTTAGATAACTCTTCTATGCCTCTAGGCTAACGAATGCTTTGTAAAGAATTTGGGTAGATGGAGATTGCTTGAAGATTGTTGTGTCTGTATGTGATGAAGGCACATGGCTCAGTGGTTAGAGCATCAGGCTCACAATCATAAGGTAGTGAGTTCAATTCCTAGACCAGGCTGTGTTGTTTTCTTGAGCAAGGTACTTTATTTCACATTGCTCCAGCTCACCCAGCTGTAGAAATGAGTTGCGACATCTCTGGTGCCAAGCTGTATTGGCTGTTACCTTTCCCTTGGATAACATTAGTGGTATGGAGAGGGGTGGCTGGTATGTATGAGCGACTGCTAGTCTTCCATAAACAACCTTGCCTGGACTTGTGCCTCAGGGGGTAATTTTCTAGGTGTAATCCCATGGCTATTCGTGACCAATATTTCACTTTTGTTTAATGTTTCATCATCATATCATTTAATGTCCAGTTTCCATGTTTGCATGGATTCATGGGATTTATTTGAGGCAGATTATTTTATGGGCTGGATACCCTTCCTGTCACCAACCCTCACTAGCCCCATGGCTAGATATGATTTTGCAGAATATTGAAAATTAATGTTACAGCTTGTATGACAGTGACATGCATCTACAACATTCATGCAACATCAAGACGAGGAGACACAAACACGCATAGACACACGTGTGTGTGTGTGTGTATATATATATATATATATATATATATATATATATATATCATCATCATCAGCATCATTTAACATCTGCTGTCCCTGCTGGCATGGTTGTATACACACACACACACACACACACACACACACACACGCGCGCGCACGCATACAACAGGCTTCTTTTGGTTTCTGAGTTCCAAATCCACTCACAAGGCTTTGGTCAGCCCAGGGCTATTGTAGAAGCCACTTGCCTGTTGTGTATATGTCTATGTGTCAGTGTTTGTCCCCCACCACCCTTTGACAACCTGTGTTGGTGTGTTTACATTCTGTAACATAGTGGCTTGACAAAAGAAACTGATAAAATAAGCACCAGGCTTCAAAAAAAAATGTTCTGGATTTGATTCATTCAACTAAAAATTCTTCAAGGCGATGCCCCAGCATGGCCGCAGTCTAATGACTGAAACAAGTAAAACATAAAAGAATTTTTAATACAGAATCCTCTGAAATCTGAAAAGACATATTATGTTTTGAATGTAAACTAATTTATCTTCTCTAATCAGATTATAATTGTCATCTTTATTCATACTTCATAAACAAAATCATCTTCTCTACTACTGCTGCAGCTATTATGGCGCCTTAAACTTCTCCCAGTTTTAGTTTCCCAGACAATGAACGGTTGAGTAAGCAATTATTGAAAAAATAAAACTCTTCCTTTTTCTGTTCTCTTTAATGCTATTTTATTTATGTTTTCAACTGTTGCCTGTCTTCATAATTAATATCAATTTGGTATCTGAAGAAATCAGCATGGTAAATATTTTAGATGTATACAGAGTTAGTTAGAAGAGGCAGGGAGTTCTTTTCCCACTTCCACTTTTATTTTAATAGCTCTTTAGGGAAATAGAGAGAGCGAAGGAAAGAGAACATTTTGCAAATTCATTATTGCGATATTTCAAATTAAAACAGAACATTTTTAATACACCTGCTTCTCTTCTGTTGCTCACTCAAAATAATTATAATAAAAAACAAAAATTGAATAGAAGCAAACAAGATGTTTTAAATAGAAATGTAATAACTAATCTCATAAGTTACATATGGCTTTTCTTCTACATGCAATAATATTATGTTGTTTCATTATATATTATATTTCTCTTTAGCTTCTTGAAATATCCCCCATTGTTATTATTTGGTTTTTTTATATTTTCGCTGTGACAATTCAGCTCCAGGAGAGAATTGCTGTTAAAGAACATCATTTAGAATTTCTATGGCATACTTACTGTTAAGTTTTGAATTAACCCTTTAGCGATGATTTAGCATTCAGATTACTCTGTTAAATGTTATGTTTATTTATTCATATAATTTTGTATTACTTATGCATTATCTCATAGCTTTGAGGTTTCAGTGAGGTGTCAGTACTGGATGGGTGTGAGATGCTAGATATGGCCATTTTGAATGTAAAACTGGTAGAATATTTGGGCCGGATATGGTCAGTTTAAATGCTCATGGGTTTGGGCCGGATATGGTCAGTTTAAATGCTCATGGGTTAATGCCTTGATGCTTTAAATTTCACCCTGAAGTGGTTTGAGAAAAGAGTGCGTCAGTAGCAGGGTGTGCTTTTGAATATGCAATTTTTTAATGAAAATATTACAGAGCATCTTTTATTTCATACTTGTTTCAGTCATTAGATTGTGGCCATGCTGGAGCACCACCATGAAGTGTTTAGTTGCACAAATTGAACTTTAGTGCTTATTTTAAGTCTCTTTTGCTAAACTGCTAAGTGACAAGGGCATTAAAATTCCAACATTGGATATAAAGTAGATACAAAGATACACACACATGCATATATATACACCCATAGAACTCTACTGGTATTTTATCTATCCCCCCCACACACAAACACCCCAAAAAAACTGATGGGAAGTAAAGTTGATCTTTGATAGTATTTGAACTCAGAATGTAAAGAACTACTTCTAAATATGGCAAAACATTTTGTCCTGTATTCTAACAACTCTGCTAGTTCACTGCCATTAATAATTCTAACATCAATCACAGCATTTAGAAGAACTTTAAAACACAACTTATGCCAAATGAAATTGATGTAATTCTTCTACTTGATAAGAATGATAATAGTACTTTAATAGCTAATATAAGCAGTGCCAATTTGGTAGGGCAAAATGGTAATATCAAATGACTGTAATGCTATGCAAAGACAAGCAGCTAAGAAATTTCACAATTGAGTTAAAAATCATTGTAGCATGTTTCGGTATTTGTTTGTCGTTGTATTGGTAATTATTAATACTGAAATGATATACAACTGCCATTGTTAACATATCAATCATCTTATGTTGAAAATATAGATATATAAAAGAGAGTTTAAGATAATCATAGTGTCACAGTCTGTAAATGTTAAAGATCATTCCATCTTTGAATCTATACATTCAAAGATGGAGCTTCTGTTTAGTGGTTCTGCCGTTCTTGAATACTAAATAATGATGATGTAACAACAGCAGCCATTGCTCTGTCTCTGTCCTTCTCTATCTCTCTATTGATCTATCTATCTTTATGTCTCTCTTTCTCTCTCATCTTCTCTTTCTTTCCTTCCTCTTTTCTCTCTCTCTTTATCTATATCTCTTTCTTTCACTCTCCTCTTTCTCTCCTTCCCATTTTTCTCTCTCTCTCTCTTTCTCTCTCTCTCTCTCTCTTTCTCTCTCCTCTTTTCTTTCTCGGTTTTCTCTTTCTCTCCTTCCACTCTTTCTCTTTCTTTCCACTCTTTCTTTGTCTTTCCTTCTCTTTCTTTCCACTCTTTCTTTGTCTTTCCTTCTCTTTCTCTCATTCTCCCATACCCCTCCCTCCCATACTCCTCTCTATCTCTCCCTCTCCTCCTCTCTATCCCCTCTTACCCTCCTCTCTCCCATACCCTCTCTCTTTCGTTACTCACCCTCAGCGTTGTTAGTCTTACCCCTTCCCTACACACTCCAACCACCCTATTCCCTCCTCCCATTGTCATCATATCCTCACTCCTCTTACCCACTTACTCTAGCTTTCTTTTTCCTCTCCCCACTCTCTCTCTCTCTCTCTCTCTCTCTTTCTTTTATACTCACACAACCTTCAGTGAGTTGAGACACTGCAAAATCAAACAAGGATTGTTGAAGTATGAACTCTCCTTAGTGATGGCACCACACCAAAAATATAATTGAGTACATTTTGTTGCTTGTAAGGGTATCCAATGAAGGAAACCATTTCAAAACTGGAAAAACCTGGTTTTGTGGCTCATCTAGGAGGACAGTAGCCCCACCCCACCAAATAAACTGAGTTGGACTTTGATAACTCATCTAACCCATACCAAAATGAAAAGCAGATGTAAAAAGAAGGCAATGGGGATGACTACATCTAACTTTGGTATGAGACACAAATTTTGAAAGAAGAATGCATCATATTATAATTGAAACTTTTTTTAAGACTTCTTACACACTAATCCTTGATTATTGCAGGTGTTGCATTCCAAAATCTCCCACAGAAATAATTAAAATCTAAAAAAATATACCTATCAGCCACAGAAACCCGGATATACTGAGAGGCCGCAATATATATTTACATATATTAGCCAGAAAAATCCGCAATAGGTGAACTGCAATATGGTGACGGATTCCTGTAGTTCACTTGAAGCATTGTAGTATAGAAGTAGAAAAATGACTGAAATGAGAAATAAGGACAGCTTCTTATAATGCAGAAAGTTTTTTTAAATCCTTTATATTTTGGGTGCAAAGATCTGGTCGACTGTGAGGAGAGCAGGAACTGGTGAGCAGAGTACTTTAGTTTAGTAAGTTACTTGGTAACTTTAATAAGTTTTGGTGCTTTGAAAAAAATGGAAGCACCCAGTACACTCAAGTTCTAAAAAAACCTTTACATTTTGGGCGCAAAGACCTGATTGACCATGGAAGGGCAGGAACTGCAGTGTAGAGTACTTTGGTTTTGTAGGTTACTTGGTAACTTCAGTAAGTTCTGGTGTCCTGAAATAAAATCTGGTACACTCATGAAGTCGTTGGTGTTAGGAAGGCATGGAGCTATAGAAACTACACCAAAAGAGCATTGTCAAACCATCCAACCCGTGTGTGCTTGGAAAGCTTAACCCTTCAGTACTCAGATTACTCTGACAAATGTAATGCTTATTTATTCACATTGTTTTGAATTAATCATGTATTATCTTGTGACTTTGAGATTTTGATGATGTGACTATATTTTTAGAATGACATTGTAGGATAGGTGCAAAAGGCTAAATCTGGCCAGTTTAAACATAAAACAAGTAGAATGTTTTTGCCAGATATGGCTGGTTTAAATGCTAAAGGATTAAAGTCATAAATAATAATGATATATCATTTAGCATGCAAGTGCAGATGTATCTATGTGTTAAGAAATTTGCTTCCCAATTGCATGGTTCTGTCCCATTGTGGCACCTTGAGCAAGTCTTCTACTGTGGTCCTGAGCCAACTAAAGTCTTGTGAGTGAATTTGGTGCACAGAAACTGAAAGAAACCTGTCATAGGACAGAGGATTAAATTAAACACAAGGACACACACATCCAAACACTTGAATCATTTTGTGCCAACTGGTCTGCAAATCTAAACTTCGACCTTGCATTCAATATCCAAACCCCTGGAGCACTAAGACCATGTGCCTCCAATCGTGTGAGCTTGTATTACTGTCTTCTTGCCTTGACTTCATGTGATAGCTGTAAATGAGTGCTATCACCATGGAGATGGTCTCTTTCACTTCCAATCGTCTGTGAAAACCTGTCTGGTCATGGGGAATATAAATTTGCTTGGAAACAAGTGAGGGTGTTGGCAACAGGAAGGGCTTCAGGCTGTAGAAATTCTATCTCAATAAATTCCATTCAACTCATGCAAGCATGTAAAAGTGGATGTTAAGCATCACACACACACACACACACACACACAACAGGCTTCTTTCAGTTTCCATCTACCAACTCTGCTCAGAAGGCTTTGGTCAGCCTGAGGCTATAATAGAAGACATTTCACCTATGTGACACACAGTGGGACTGAACCCTGAACTATGTGGTTGAGAAGTAGGTTTCTTACCACACAATTAGGTGTGTGTATATTGTTGATGTTTTAGAAATTTAGAAACTTTGAGAACATGAAATAATTCTTCTTTGAAACAGTGAATCTTGAATCAGATAAATCTATAAATAATAGTATGTAAATATTGTGTTATAAAAGGGTTTTTTTACTCAATATTTACATGCTATTATTTATAGCTTTATCTCCTTCAAGATTCACTGTTCCAAAAACATAAGTGAGGGCTACCAGCAATGTCTGTCCACACCCCCCACCATCTCACTGCCACTACACCATCACCACTACACACACACACACTCTCTCTCTCTCTCTCTCTCTCACACACACACACTCCTCTAGTTCCAGTTACTAACTAATCCGTCTAGATTATTTTGCATTTTGTCTTTTTTATCCTCACTCTATCATCTGTTGTCATGGAATTAACTTTAGTTCCTGCACTTATTGTATAACATCTTTAGCAATATGTACATGCACACACGCACACACATTGTTTCTCTCTCCTTCTCTCTCTCAAGCTGGTAGATTGTATTACCCTCCCCCCATCACTAAATGCCACTTTAAACTTGGTCTATGTTTATTGTCAGGCGTCTCAACTATTTAGCTGCAAACTTTATTTTTCCTTAAACATCTCAATAACTGAGGCAATGAATCATTGTTAATATCAGTTTTCCAGTCTATTTAATCCCATTTTTAGTTATGAATAATTGCTAAAAGACGAGATTTTAATAGTCAGTATAAACACGCACACACGCACACACACACACACACACACATAGATATAATCATTGTTTTACTTTTTCCTGCAAATTATCATAAAACACAGGTCAACACCCAGTCTTGAACTAACTCCTATCTGTTGACCATAAGAACTTGGAAAAAAGAAGACACAGAATAGGACAGGCCCTTGGTTGACATCACTTGTCTGCTAAATTTCCCATGGCCAATCTGATGCCAAACTTTGAAATTGTTTTTATCATCATCCTTGTTTCTATGTTCATTTCTCATACTGGCTTGAGTTAGATGGGTTCCCAAGTCCAAGTCCTTATTTAGAGCTGCTACCCTCCTCGAAAGGTCAGAGAATCACATCTAGTTCACACATACCAATTTTGGCTTGGTTTCTATGGCTGAATGCCCTTCCTAACACCAACTGCTTTTTAGAGTATATTGAGTGTACATTTAGTGAGGTTTCAACACTAGACAGATTCTCATATATTCTGCTGATTATGATTGCTTCCACTAATTCTAAACTCTACTTCAACCTTAGATCATTCAGCTATACTTGGCTCACTTTTTTAATGGCTTGGTCAGAGGAGTAAGAGAAGTTAGTGTGACATTTTTTTAGGGCCTGTGGGGATAATTGGAGAGATGGAGGAAGATATTTTTACACCAATAACCTGGCCCAAAGGCTTGCAAATGCATGCACTCCATTGTAGACATCAAGGACCGACCATATGATGGTGTTAAACTCATTAATGGATTAAGCCTAATACCCAAAAACACAAACAGTCCTTTTGACAGGCTTCCACATAGTTTCCTTATGCATAATTCTACACACAAGGTCTTGTTATAGTAGAAGACATTTGTCCAAGGTGCTGCACTGTGAGATGGAACCTGAAATTACGTGATTTAGAAGTTAACTTCTTAATTGCGCAACCTTTCTTGTGCCCATTATTGTTCCTCAGACTATAAGAAGAGTATTTGGGACCTTATCAGGTGCCTTTTCTATGCTTGTGAATATTCATTTCAAATTTTCATACAAGGCCAGCAATTTCAGGAGAGTGGGTAAGTTGATATTAACCCCAGTGCTCAACTGGTACTTATTTTATCAACCCCTGAAAGGATGAATAACAAAGTTGATCTCAACGGAATTTGAATTCAGAACATAAAGATGGATGAGGTGTTGCTCACTATTTCCCCCAGTGTGTGCTAATGATTCCACTAGCTCACCTCTTTAATAATAATAATAATAACAATAATAATTATAATAATCCTTTCTACTATAGGCACAGAGCATGAAATTTGGGGAGAGGGAGATTGACTAATTACATCAACTTCAGTCCACTACTGGTACTTATTTTATTGACCCCAGAAGGATGAAAGGCAAAATTGACCTCAGCGGAATTTGAACTTGAACATAAAGATGGATGAAATGTTGTTTAGCATTTTGCCAGGCATTCTAATGATTCTGCTCCCTCACTGCCAGACACACTTGTGAATATTGAGATATTTATAAGATTTCTCAGTTAAAAGTTGACTCTTCTTTCAGATGTTATGATTGATGCATTGTATCAACTATAAAAAAAAAAGAAACAATGCAAACATAGCTTCTTTGGTTTGATCAGAAGATCAACTACTACTACTACTACTACTACTACTACTACTACACATATTCATTATCTGTTTTTAATAACTTCTTCTGTTTTCTCTAAGAATGGTACATAAGAAATACTGAGTACTCAATATAGGTGCAGGAGTGGCTATGTGGTAAGAAGTTTTCTTTTCAGCCACATGGCTTTGGGTTCAGCCCCACTGCATGGCACCTTGGGTTTCTACTATAGCCTCAGGCTAAACAAAACCTTGTGAATGGATTTGGTAGACAGAAACTGAAAGAATCTCATTGCATATGTGTGTGTATCTTTGTGTCTGTGTTTGTCCCCCACTGCAGCTTGACACCTTTGTTGGTTTGTTTATGTCCCTATAATTTAGCTGTTCAGTAAAAGAAAAAGTACTGGAGTCAGTCCATCAGACTAAAAGAAAATTCTTCAAGATGTTGCCCCAGCATAGCTACAGTTTAATGACTGCAATGAGTAAAAGATGAAAGACAGGCAAATCTACTTTCACTTTTGATTGCTACCCATATCAAGGTCAGTAGCTTCATTAAATCGATTATCACATCTGGCTGGGTCCACCCTTTCTAACACAAAGCTCTGTAGTTTCATCACTGTGATTTCAGACTAACCATTGGCATATTTGGTTTTCTCAAAGCTGTGCAATCAAAAATCATCTTTTTTGAACACAAGATATGAAAGGCAAAGTTGGCCCTAGTGAGATTTGAACTCAGAACACTGAGAGTCAGAAGAAATATCATGAGGTATTATTCTCCCCAACCTGAAATAACTCTGCAAATTCACTGCTTTGTATACCTAATAAAACATCTGAGTTTAATTCCATCTGGCAGCTATTTCTTGTTCTTCATAGATTATCTGTCCTGTGTCTTTGAATAATGGATAAATTTATATACATATATCACCATCATCATCTAATGCCCTTTTTTTCCATGCTGGCATGGGTTGTACAGTTTGACAAGAACAGACAAGCCAAATTCTGTGTATGCATGTGTATATATATCTGTGTGTGTGTGTGTGTGTGTATATATATATATATATATATATATATATATATGTATATCAGTTTTATTTGAACAGAGTGTGTAGTCTGGGGTTGTGCACTTGTGTGTGTATGCATATGTATGTACACACACACACACACACACACACACACACACACACTCATCCATACACATACAGATACGCAGTGCATACATACCTACACTTACACAAATATGTAAGTGTGTTTGTGTATGGGAATGTGTGTCTGTCTGTGTCTTTGTGTGTCTGTCTGTGTCTTTGTGTGTCTGTCTGTGTCTGTGGCTTATTTTTAAACTGTACACTAAGAGGATATGGGAGGAAATATAGTCAGCCAATGACTGAAGTCATTTTGCTGATATCATTGGATGCCAAATTGATATTATATCACTCGGTGCTACAAGAGCTGACATAAAATAATGGATAGGTAAAGATAATAAACAGGATCAATTACAGTAGTGTTGTTTCTCTCCACCACCACCACCCCCTATCGCCAGCCCCTCCCTCTCCCCTCTCCTCACCCCCGAGTCCCCCCCCACACATGATCGATAATGTCAGTTATAGTCAGAAGTAGATTAGAAAATGTTAAATTATTGACCCAGTGCAGTTATTTCGGTTGTGTGTGTGTGTGTGTTTTGCTGGTCAATGGTGTCACAAAATAGCAATTAAAAATACTCTTTATATAATTGTGTGTGTGTGTGTGTGTACTCATACATACATACTTACATATATGTACATATATATATGTATGTATATGCATATATATATATATCTATATATATGTATACATACGTACATATACACACACATATGTGTGTATATACACATTTTTATCTGTTCTTGAGGAAATTCTTCTCATTCATAATTCAATCTACCTGACACTTTAAGAGAAATGCTTCCAGGAAGTCAGAAGATATCCACTTAACCAAAGAGTTATATTGGTAGCATGTGTGACACAGAATGGTGGTTGACCCTCAGTATCTTCACTCATCTTTGACATCACCCCCCCCCCACTCCTATTACTGTGTGCATTGTCTCAATCTTTCTGACAAACTTATGTCTATCACCTCTTTATCTACCCCCATCCATTCTCTAAACTCATTTAACTCTTTCAGATTACTCTGTTCAATGTAATGCTTATTTATTCAAAGGTGGTGAGCTGGCCGAATTGTTAGCATGCCAGGTAAAATGATTAGCAGTATTTCGTCCGGCTTTATGTTCTGAGTTCAAATTCCACCAAGATCAACTTTACCTTTCACCCTTCCAGGGTCAATAAAATAAGTACCAATTGAACACTGGGGTTGATATAAACAGCTTGCTGGCTTTGTGCCAAAATTTGAAAATTGAAATTAAGACCGCAAGCTGGCAGAATTGCTACCATATTGGACAAAAAAGCTTAGCATAATTTCTTTGACATTCCCAGTTCAAATTCCATTGAGGTTGACTTTGCTTTTTATCCTTTCAGGGTTGATAAAACAAACACCAGTCAAGCACTGGGGTCACTGTAATCAACTAGTCCCTTCTTCCAAAATTTCAGGCCTTGTACTTATTACTCTTTACTCTTACTCTTTTACTTGTTTCAGTCATATGACTGTGGCCATACTGGAGCACCGCCTTTGGTTGAGCAAATCGACCCCAGGACTTATTCTTTCGATGCCTAGTACTTATTCTATCGGTCTCTTTTGCTGAACCGCTAAGTTACGGGGACATAAACACACAAGCATCGGTTGTCAAGCGATGTTGGGGGGACAAACACAGACACACAAACATATACACACACATACATATATATATATATATATATATATATATATATATATATATATATATATATATACATACATATATACGACAGGCTTCTTTCAGTTTCTGTCTACCAAATCCACTCACAAGGCTTTGGTCGGCCCGAGGCTATAGTAGAAGACACTTGCCCAAGGTGCCACGCAGTGGAAATGAACCCAGAACCATGTGGCTGGTAAGCAAACTACTTACCACACAGCCACTCCTGCGCCTATTATAGAAAGGATTATCATTATTATTATTATTATTATTATTATTATTATTATTGTTATTATTTTTAAGGCAGCGAGCTGGCAGAATTGTTAGCTTGCCGGGCAAGGTGCTTAGCAGTAATTTGTCCGACCTTACTGCACTTTGGTTTGGAATTGTTGCAGTGTTTTCCTTGTTTATTTATAAAGTTATTGTCTGAGCACAATATCATTATTTGTCTTCCATTATAACATCTGGCCTGCTGGAAACCTATTACTAGCAACGCTTAACTTTCAGAAAATATACATAATACATAAATAAATGAGACAAGGGATAAATTTCTTCCTGGATAAAATGTCAGTCAATTGCAGGTGATATTCCTTGATTTGCTATCTATTTAGCTTTCTCATTGCTAACAATTAAATTTCTCTTATCACACTTCTTCCTACTGGTTTTAGTGGGTTGGCCATGTTTTAAATCCTGTGTTAGAAGGCAGCTGGTGATAGCAAAATGTGAGGTTGTCAGAGTTAAAATTTTGGAAGCATTTTATATTATTTATTAAAAAGAAAAGACAAAATCCCATAACGCTTAGATACCTGTGTGTTATCTTTGTCAGATTCCAATTCTTCGTTTCTACTTTGGCGTTTCTTATAGTTTATTGCATTATTATTTAATTATTAGAATTACTACTAACACCAGCAGAGCAACTACTATAACTACTACTGACACAAACATACACAAACACACACACACAAACTTACACATATACATACAAACATACACAGACACACAAACACACACATATACATACAAACACACATGTACACACAAACACACACATACAAACAGAAACACATAAACACACATATATACACACAAATACACAAACATACACACATAGGCACACACACCAACTCACATAGACAAACACACGCACATACATTATAAGCACACACATACACACACACACACACACACACACACGCACACACTATTTACTCCTGTCATTTTGTTTATTCAAACAGATATTTGTCTTCTTTTGCTAAAACTCTGATGTTTGAAGAGAGGAAAGTTTTCAGTTGTTTGTATTCCTGTTGGTGTTCTGTTGATTAAACATTTCAGTTTTGCATATGCTAAATGTTTCTAAAATGTAATTATATTTAGACAATTCTATAACAAATAACCTGAATTTATATGATGGTTGACCTGAAACTGTGTAATTAATCTAAGCTGCATGGATGGTGAGACTTGGCCAGGTTGAAACTACAAATTTCAGCTGCTAACATATATCCAAGGTGTCCCAGAATTAACTCTCTGTTTTAATGAAATCAACAATTTTTTTTTTTTTTAACTGACAAAATTTTATGTTTATTACTTAATCATGATACCATAACAAATAGATTTCTAAATCTTACATCAAAACTTTATTGAAAATTTTCAACATGTGATCCATCTGTATCCCTGCAAATTTCAGATCTATCCTAGCATTGCAAAATGTTTTGGCTCATTTCAGGAGTTATCTCCTGCACTGCTAACTGAATGTGTTAAGTTCAACTAAACTATTGCTCCATTCTGGGGATGTACCTAGAGAAAATGATTATGACCAAATTGAAAAAAACTGTCATGGACAGATAAGTGGGATCCAACAGGAATGAAGATAAAATTATTTCAAAATTTATAAAAATTATGAAATTATGAACAAAATTTAAAATCTATACACTATTAACACATATTAAACTTGATAAAGGTAAATAAAAGAGAGTTTTTTTTTAATTGTTCAAATTTACTGAAAAACTGTCACTCTATTGGCTACAACAATGTGGGCTCCAGTTGATCCAATCAACAGGCCTGTGAAATTAAGATGCATGTGGCTAAGCACTCCATGGTCACATGTACCCTTAATGTAGTTCTCAGAGATATTCAGTGTGACAGAGTGTAACCAGGCTGGCCCTTTCAAATACAGGTACTACTTGGTTTTGCTAGCTGAGTGGACTGGAGTGACGTGAAATAAAGAATCTTGCTCAAGGACACATGTCACTGGGAAATGAACTCACAACATAACGATTGGAAGCTGAATACCCTAACCACTAAGCCACACACCTTCACACCAGTTCACTGAAATAGTTCATTCTGGAACACCCTGTAGATATAGGTGAAATAAATATCATAGATGTTTTGCCCCACACAGAAAGTTCAGGTTCTACTCAGATGTTTTGCAAGCTCTTCTAAATTCATTGCAAACCCTTCCATATTGTCAGCAGGTATCTTGGAGTCACAAGAATTTTGCCCTTTAGCCACACCTGTGTGGGGCAGCTAGTTTAATATAGTGAGCAAGAATTGTTAATTACTTCCATAGTTAAAAGAACCAATCATTATCTTCTTAACTCTGCCCCAAAAAGACAGAGAAAACAGTTTTTTTTTAATTATTAAAACAGGGAAAATGCAATGCAAGAGTGAGTTTCATCTTTGGCAAGATGGTGAAAACTCCAGAAATGTTTGTCATATTAAACCTTAGTGTGTGTGTGTGTGTGCGTGCATGTGTGCATGTGTGCGTGCGCACTGCATAGTTAGCTTTATTGAATGGAGACCCTATATATATCTTTTACTTGTTTCAGTCATTAGACTGTGACAATGCCTGGGCACCACCTTTTGGAATTTTAGTTGAATAAGTCTACTCTTGTACTTATTTTTTTAAAGCCTGGTACTTATTCAATCAGGCTCTTTAGCCAAACCACTAAGTTACAGAAATGTAAACACACCAACACCAGTCAAGTGGTGGTGGGGGGGACAAACACAGACATGGAGACATATATATATATATATATGCATATATGGTAGGCTTCTTTCAGTTTCGAAATCTATTCACAAAGCTTTGGTCGGAACAAGGCTATAGTAAAAGGCTGAACCTGGAACCATGAGGAAGCAAACTTCTTCTCACACAACCACACACTTCAGCAATGTAACTACACATGTGCTATTGATAATTTCATTTCCTTCTTTGGACTTTTCCCTTTCTCCTTTCTGATGAAGAGCTATGCTCGAAATGTCAAACTCTCTTTTTTTTACCAAGCTTCAAACTAATGCATTCTTTATGCAAAAAAAAATAGACTCCATCAAATGTCAGCAAGATAGGCTAGAGGTAATGGATAGCATCTGTTGGTGACCAAGTCAGTAATGGGGGTGGATACTCAGAAAGTGTTACCACTGGAATAAGAATAGGCTGGGCAAAGTTCAGAGAGCTCCTACTTCTGCTGGCAACAAAGGGCCTCTCCCTCAGAATAGAAGGCAGACTGCATGATGCCTGTGTGCAAACAGCCATGCTACACAGCAGTGAAACATGGGCTCTAGCCACAAAGGACATGTGTAGGCTTGAAAGAAATGAAGCTAGCATGCTTCGCTGGCTGTGCATTGTTAGTGTGCATGTATGACGGAATATAAACATCTCGAGATAAAAATTGGGCATAAGAAGCATCAGATGTGGTGTGCAAGAGAGACAACTGCGCTGGTATGGTCATGTGATGCATATGTACAAGAATAGCTGTGTAAAGAAGTGCTGATCTCTAACTGGGGGGAACATGTGGAAGAGGTAGACCCAGGAAGACATGGAATGAGGTGGTGAAGCATGATCTTTGAACATTGGGCATCACAGAGACAATGGCTAATAACCAAGACCTTTGGTGATATGCTGTGTTTGAAAAGGAGACCCATCAATCCAAGTGAAATCATAGTCATGGCTGATGCCAGAGTCATGTAACTGGCACTCGTGCTGGTGCCACACAAAAGCACCTTTTGAGCATTGGGCCTCAGGGAGGCAATATGACCAATGCTGGTGTCGCATAACTAGCACCCATGCTGGTGGCACGTAAAAAGCACCTTTCGAGTGTTGGACCTCACAGGGGCAATGACAAATGACTGAGAACTTTGGCAATATACTGTGCTTGAGAAGAAAACCCATTGAGCCAAGTGAACTCACAGATGTTGAAGATGCTGGTGCAATGCAACTGGCTCCCATGCCAGTGCCACATAAAAGCACCTGTTACACTCTCAGAGTGGTTGGTGTTAGGAAGGGCATCTAGCCATAGAATCCATGCCAAATCAGACTGGAGTCTGGTGTAGCCCCTCAGCTTACCAGCCCTGGTCAAACTGTCCAATCCATGCTTGCATGGACAACAGATGTTAAATGATAATGATGAGATGTATATATATATATATATATATATTACACAAAATGACATGTATTAGAAAAACCTGAGATAAACTTAAAGTAGTTAAGCTATAGGCACCAGCATGGCTGTGTGGTAAGAAGCTTACTTCCCAATCAGACGGTTTTTGGTTCAGTTCCACTGTGTGGCACCTTAAGCAAGTGTCTTCTTTTATTGCATATATTTTAGAGAGATAATTTATTAATTTAAAAACAAAACTTGTTTTCAAAATGGTAAACACCATTTTTATATAAAATTAATTTCGATTAAATTTTATTAATAGATGCCTTATGTTGCAGAACTTTGGAATTTTTCCACAGGACCACTTTAAGAAATTGCTCAAAGTTTTCTGCTCAGAAGGTATCTTTTCTCCCAGTTAATTAGATTTTGGGTCATAGAGTGTCAAAAGATAATCATAAATCCATATATCTTCATAAGCCAAGTTAACATGTATTCTTTTACTGGTTCCAGTCATTTGACTGCAGCCATGCTGGAGCACTGTTTCAAAGGGTTGAACAAATTGACCCCCAAGACTTTTTTTTTTTAAGTCTGGTACTTATTTTATTGGTCTCTCTTTGCCAAGCTGCTAAGTTTTGGGATGTAAACTCACCAACACCAATTGTCAAGCGGTGGTGGAGGACAAACACAGACATAAAGATTCTCACACATAGATATATATATACATACATACAGGTTCCGTCTACCAAATCCACTCCCAAGGCTTTGGTCAGCCCAAGGCTATAGTGCAAGCTACTTTCCCAGTACAAGCGCCACGCAGCAGGACTGAACCCAGAACTATGCAGTTGTCTCTTCGTATTTCAGTGATCTTAAAGAGGCTGTCAAATGTAATTAGAGTACTTGTTTCACTAATTTCCAAGAAGGATACAATAATGGGTGTGCCACTCTCGGGATTTAGTAGAATGGAGCCTATAATTATGTCTGAAGGAATCTTTAGATGATTGAAATATGAAGAGAAAAACCGATCAATAAAACAAATGATTTTAGCAGACAAAGTTGCTGTCACAGATATGGACACCATTTTGACACTTTCATGATCAGAGTGATGTGGTCATTTTTGATTTCAGTTTATGTGTATCAGACAGAAACAAAAACAAAGAAATAAGGATAGTAATCACATTAGAAACATTGGCGAAATAAGAACCAAAGTCAAGAGGTTCCATAAACTGTGGTAATTGGTAAGGTTGATTGTTGTGAACAGTGAAAAAGTCTAGAGTTTTAGACGAAAGGCGTTTTGACAGAGAAGTAATGTAATGGTTTGTGGAAGTGATAAAGAAGTGAATAGGCCTAAAAGTGGAGGCAATAAGTAGGTGAGGAAGTGATCACAGTAAATTAGAGATATAAAAAAAGGGTAAAAAACCCCTTTGGTCATGAATGACCATGGGATTGCACCTAGAAAGTTCCCCTCTCAGGCACAAGTCTGGGCAAGGTTGTTTATGGAAGACCAGCAGTCACCCATGCATACCAGCCGCCTCTCTCCACACCACCGATGTTATCTCAGGGAAAGGCAAAGGCTGATACAGCTTGGCACCAGTGATGTTGCAACTCATTTCTACAGCTGAGTGAACTGGAGCAACGTGAAATAAAGTGTCTTGCTCAAGAACAACACACAGCCCAGTCCAGGAGTCGAACTCACTTCCTCATGATTGTGAGCCCAACACTCTAACCACTGAGCCATGTGCTTTCACATTAACTTAATAAAAATAAATTTGTTTTAGTAAATTCTTTATTATTTTCGAAATCAATTGATGCAAAAGTAGTGCATTTCAACAGAAATATGGCAACAGAAGGGTTAATTAGTGATGGGCTCACAGTTACAAAGAAAAAGTGATTGATGTAATGAAGAGTGATTTAGTGATAGGGTGGAATTGTTGAATGGAACTCTGACATCAAGGATTGGGCAAGGAAGACCCTGTAAAGTTCATAAGACCTCAGTGTGTGACAAGGAATTTGGTTGTGTCCGAGGCCCCTAACTTCCAGCCATAAGAATAGACAGGGTTATCTTAACAGCATTATAGGCCCCTAGGCAAATCAATGTACTGAGCTTTATAAGTATTTATTTATTGACAACAGGCTATAGCATGTATAAATCAGAATTGAGCTCCTAGTCCCATGAAGGCCCCCAGGTAACAACCAGTGTGCTCATACCTTAAGCAAGTGCTGAGGATGGACATATTTGTGGTCATTCATGTGTGTGTGCATGCACGCACGCACATGTGTATGTTTCATTTAGTTCCATTATTATAAAGATTCATACAGTCTCTCAACTGTTTCAGGTATATAAGAGAATTGCTAAGTGCTCTGGTACTTTTCCCCCATCCTTGTTCCTTTCTCTTAATATTTTACATACTTATTTCCAACAGGCTCTTTTCTTTCTCTACCTGTTTATCTCTCCTTCTTAACTTGCTTTGCTTTTCTTCAAAAGAAACAGCTGCTGTTTTTATTGACTTTCTTTTTTGATACCACTAATTTACTTTTCTTCATCCAGTGTTTACTTCATAACCAAAAGGCTTTAATTTTTTTTTTTTATTTATTGCATTTAATCAGCACAATGTCTCGATATTTGCTGTGAAGAACTATGAATTAAAATGTATAGAAATGTCTATCGATCTATCTGTCTGTGAGTGTGTACATACATAAATGTATATGTGTATTATGTGTGTGAGTGTGTATATAACATATCTAAGTATATGTGTGTATTATAGCTGCGTGTGCATGTGTAGTTATTTAGGCAAATCCAGTGGCTTGTTACTCAGAAAGTGTTATTAAAATTTATTGCAAAGATCCTAATTGTTGCTTTTAATTAGCAGTATGTTGTCTAACATTCACAGATTTTTGTTTTAAATTTATTTCTGACAAAGAAAAGAAAAAGCAAAGAAACCTTGACTATGTATATCTTGGTCACTAAAGCCAGTAAAATGTTACATTTATCTGTAAATTATGAAGCATGAGTTTTTAAAGATTGAAAAAAAGATTTCTTCCAAATAGCCCTCCCTTGACTTGGGTTAAAAAAAAATGCAATAATAATTAAGATGTTAATTAATGAAATCATAACAAAAGCTATTTTGGGAAGTATATATGTGTGTATATATATATATATATATATATATATACATACACATAAGCACATACTTCTTCAGAAATATCTGGCAACATTGCATTACTTGTCTCCAATCTTGAATATGAATTCATTCGTTTTCTTATATTTTTCACAAAATCTATCAAGACATAATAATGCCTTTGATAAAGTTGTTTCAATATTGAAGTATTTTGTTTATCAGTTAAATCATGGTTTTTCTTTCTTCTACTTTTTCATAATTTAAACAAAAACACAATAAAAGACGAATATGCACAATTGTGTCTGTATTCTTTTGCTCTTCCATTTGTAAATCAGAGATGGAATATCATTTTTAGACTTCTTCGTACAAGGCAACATGTCTATTGTGTTTCGTTGTTTCAGTATTAGAATTTAACGGTGTGATTTACACTTACTTCTCTCCTCAGATGTAGACTTGATTGACTTTTCTTCCATCTTGGTTGCCTCGGGACACCACTCCGACGAGAGTGTCCTCAGTGGCCTCAGTACACAGCCAGACCTGGATTTCAATAGCAGTGATGAATCAGAGAAATTATCAGCAAT
>NC_142951.1:15868281-15893281 GCF_046866305.1 Octopus bimaculoides | reverse complement strand
AAATAAATAGTAATTTTTGTAGCTTTGCAAATACTCTGATGTTTTCTTGTCTTGACAGCTACTTTATATTTTATGACGGTGCTGCAGGGAATTTATCACAATACCAATATTGATATACTTTGAGCCAAAAGCAGACTATGCTGGCATCAGATTAAGAAATGTATATATTTTGTTGGTCTGCTACTAGTGTAGAATTCATGGTTGATTTAGAAAATTAATTGTTTTTGTTATATCTCTAATTCATACCAGAAAAAGTGACAAGTCCATCCATGCATCTTCTCTACCCACTATTCCCTAAGGAGTAGAACCCACAAGCACCCTCTCCATAGAGTCCTATCGGAGAAAGTCATCATTAGGCTTTTCAAGTCACAAGTCAAATGTAAATACCAGCTTGATGCCAGGCACAAATAGGACCACCAAAAACTGCAATATGAAAGGAGTTTGAAAGAATAAACATGCTGCATTGTCTGTCCAATGGGTTAACAAGGGAAATGCTTGCATCTTAGATAAAGAATCCAGTCAAAAAATATATTGCAGTCTCCACCTACAGCTTGCAAATTTTTCTGGGAGATGTTGGGTGGGAGCACAAAGGATCTGCATCTCAGGATCCCGAAGCAGATCCAGGAAGAGAGCAGCTGAAGGGGACAAGTAATTTTAGAAATATATTTTTTGTTTGACTATTGGGGTTATACTTGATCTTGGAAGTATATCATGATCTTATCTTCTGAATTATAACTCAAGGAGAAATAGTGTGTTTCATTTCAAGGCATTAACCATAATGTCATTAAAAGAATTTCTTCCACTAATACCAAAATATTGTTGACCAATTTCATTCCATATTTTTGTGAGGAAGAAGACATTTTAGTCAGCTTGAATTCTAGGACAAGTTATCTGAAATAAAAGTAACATTCCTGTATCTAAAATATCTGGATGTGGTCAAGGAGGAACCAAAACCACCTCCATACTATATGAAGACAATATTTTTGTATTTTAAGGCAACGAGCTGGCAGAAATGTTAGCATGCCAGACGAAATGCTTAGCAATATTTCATCTGTCTTTAAGTTCTGAGTTCAAATCTTGTCAAGGTCGACTTTGCCTTTCATCCTTTCAGAGTCGATAAATTAAGTACCAGTTGCATACTGGGGTCAATCTAATCGACTGGCCCCCTCCCCAAAACTTTCAGGCTTTGTGCCTTGAGTAGAAAAGAATATTTTTGTATTTTAATATTAAGGGAAGTAACTCTGAGTAAGTCATTGTGATAGCATTAATGTTGCACTGCTACCATGACAACCAAAGTTATTTCTTCGTTAAGTGTAAGTTTGAAAACTGAATCAACAGATAGCAGTTACAACTAGATGAAATCTCCGGGCAGTTTAAATGACCAAGTCTCCAATAAGTGGCTAAAAAGTGTCAGCAGGACACCCAGGAGTCATGACCTAGATGTGGTCTAGCCTCCTTAGAATGTAAGAAGTTAAGGGCCGAAACATCTGCCTGAGATGGCGGTGGGGGAGTTCTTCTCTGAAGACCTTTCACTGATCAGCTGTCTTGAGAATTTCTTACCAGCTGAACATGCTTAACAAACTTTGATGCATTAGCAAAGCTTACTAGAACTACCCATAAACACCATCACCACCACCATTGTCCGATGAGATGAGTGTAAACTCTAACACATTTCCTTATCTTAATATAATCCATAACTAAATACCACCTACAGCCATTCTTCTTTAACTGTGATGTCAGGTTATTGCTGACTTTAATAAAAGTCAAATGGTTTGTTGTCAGAACAATAAATTCAAACCTATATTTCATATCTTTTAGATGTTCCAGTTAATTCCCAAACACTTGATCAATTACCTCAGTGCTGTTTGTTCAGTGCTCATTAATCATCTATTTAATCATCTCAGATCATACCATCATTATTAACCACAAATCCAGATTAAGACCCATTGAAGCTCAAAACACTTAAAAGATTTTGGTGCTCCCATATACAGGGGTTGGACTAAATAATGGAAACACCTCAAAATTTCAAACAAATTTATTTTAATATGGGGTAGGACGACCTTTGGCAGTAATTACAGCTTGAATTCTATGAGGTATGGACTCGTACAAAGTTTTAATTGTTTCCAAAGGAATTTTTGTCCATTCTTCAGCTAAAACAGTCTCCAGTTCTTGTAGTGATGATGGTGGAGGATCTCAACTCCTTATTTGTTTTTCTAAAATTCTCCATAAATGTTCGATAATATTGAGATCTGGGGTCTGTGGTGGTTAGATAAGATGTTCAACTTCACTAGAATGTTCCTCATACCATTCAGTAACAACTTTAGCTGTGTGAATTGGTGCATTATCATCCTGAAAAATTGTGTTTCACTCCAGAAACAGTTCCGCAACCTTAGGATGAATTTGATCAGATAAAATGCTTAAATAGTCTTGACTATTAATTCTGCCATGAAGGGAAACCATTGGGCCAGCAGATTTCCAAGATATAGCCCCACAGATTGTCACAGATCCTCCTCCATGTTTAACAGTTGGAAGAAGGCAATCTCCACATTGGCCAGTGGTTGGAAATGAGGTAAAGGATGACTCGTTCAAGAAAATAACATTCTTCCACAGCTCTAGGGACCAATTCTGTAGGTTTTTACTCCACTCTAAACGCTTTGCAACATTTATTTTTGAAAGTAGTGGTTTTCTGATTGCAGCCCTCCCATGAAATCTGGCTTTGTGCAGCTCCCAGCAAACAGTTTTTGTGGAAACTGGGTTCTTGAGGTGGTCATTAAGCTCTACAGTAATTTTGGGAGCTGTACTTTTGTGATCCTTTCTAACAATTGGCGTAAGAGTCTGACAGTCCCTATCTGAAAGTGTTGCTTTTCTTCCAGAGTTTTGTTTTGACAAGGAGGTTTTTCCCTCTTTCTCAAAGGCTGTCATTACTTTTGAGACAGTACTTCTTGAAACACCAAACATTTCAGCTGTTTTCATTATGCTAGCACCTGCCATACGAGCACCAACAATTTGACCACTTTGAAAGTCCAATAAATCTGTCATTTTAATGAATTTTAATTACCTTTTTTTGATGATATCTGAAAAGAAACAGCAATTTTAGCAAAACATATTAAGCAACATTAATAATAAATCAAAAAGCATAAAAATAAACAAGCTTTTGATGGTTTTATAGATATTTCAAAATTATGATACTATGTATTTCCATTATTTTGTCCAACCCCTGTATATATAATGTAATTCAAAATATAAACAATAATAAACCATAAAATAGATTTTTATTTTTCAAAATGTAACAAAACTAACGGCGGTGGCGGTGGTTGTGGTGGTGGTGGTGGTGGTGGTGGTGATGGTGGTTAGTCTAAGATCAGCATTTGATCAAGCAAACCTGCGATAAAAACCATTCCCTCTGTGACCATCACATCTTAGTTTTTGATATATTGTATCTATACTTGCATTGTTCAATGTACTCTTTCTGCTTTTGCAATGCTTGAGTGCAATTAAAGGGAGATTTGGTTGCCATTTTCAACACAGTGAGCTGTTACATAGAATGTCTCCAATCCCTGAAATAATCATTTCATTGCAAATAGTGATGAAAGGACTTTGACAAACCAAATTGATTAATTGATTAACCAAACAATTAACCAATCAATTTATTAGTTAATTGGTTAAACAGTTGACCAATTGACAAATAAATAATAAAGAAGTGAAATTGAACCAGTGTGTGTTTATTGTTGGCATAATAACCCTCCGAAGATACATCAAAGTATAAAAAGTTTATTTTAATCACTGTTTAATGTAATCTTTCTACTTTTCCAATGGTAATGTGCATTTGGAGGGAGATTTGGCTGCCATTTTTAACACAGTAAGCAGCTACATAGAGGGTCTTTTCTTCAATCATTGAATTGATAATTTCATTGCAAATGGTGATGAAAGGACTTTGACAAACCAAACTGATCAATTGATTAACCAAGAAATTAGCCAATCAAACAATTTATTAGTTAATTGGTTAGATACTTAACCAACTGACAAATAAATAGTAAAGAAGTGAAATACTATTGGTGCATGTGTGTGTTTGTTATTGGCATAATGACCCTTCCAAAATACATCAAAATAGGTTTATTTTAATGAAGATTTAAACAGCATGAAGTTTTTATATCTGTGTCTCTATTTGTTTATTCATGCATGTATTTTTCTAAGTGTATCTGTGACACTTCAGTATCTATACATGTCTATATGATTATTCATGGAGTTATGTTTGTAGATGTATATATGACACTAATAACTTTATATATACTTCTGTACACTTACTCCCACTTTATTCTTAAAGTTTAATACTGTAGTGTCTATGAGAGTTTATTTTTTTCGCCTCCAAGTCATTATTATCTATTTATGCCTACACTCTAACTGGCATTCTGTCAGTTGTGATGACAAGGTTTCAGTTGATCCAATCAATGGAACAGCCTGCTCGTGACATTTGTACCCTTAACATAGTTCTTAGGGAGATCCTGCATGATACAGAATGTAACATTGCTGACCCTTTGAATTACAGGTATTACTCATTTTTGTAAACCTAGTTGGACTGAGCCAAAATAATCCTTCAGGGAACAGTCGAAAGTAGCAGACGCAGAGGCAGAGAAAGAGGTGGGAAAACAACATGTGTGAGTGGACAGGCCTAAAGATGAGAGACACAGTACGAGAGGCAGAAGACAGAGATGGGTGGAGGGATCATCATCATCATCATTATTCAATGCCTGTGTTTCCATACTGGAATGGGTTGGACGGTTTGACCAGGGCTGGAAGGCTGTACCAGACTCTCATCTGATTTGACATGGTTTCTTTGGCTGGATGCCCTTCCTAATGCCAACCACTCCAAGAGTGTAATGGGTGCCATTTGCATAGCACCAGTATCTGCCATGACTATGATTTCTCTTGGGCCTTCTTCTCAAACATGGTATAATGCCAAAGGTCTTTGTCATTTGTCATTGACTCTGTGAGGCCCAACTCTTTAAAAGGTGCTTTTTACATGACACCAGTATTGGTCATGACTATGATTTCACTTGGCTTGACGGGTTTTCTCAAGCACAGCATATCACCAAAGGTCTCAGTCACTAGTCATTGCCTCTGTGAGACCCAAAGTCCAAAGATCATGCTTCACCACTTCGTCCTATGTCTTCCTGGGTCTACCTCTACCACAGGTTCCCTTCACAGTTAGAGATTGGCACTTCATTGCACAGCTGTACTCGTCCATACACATCATATGACCATACCAGTGCAGTTGTCTCTCTTGCACACCACATCTTATACCCAACTTTTCTCTCAAGATGCTTACACCCTGTCATACATGCACACTGACATTACACATCCAGTGAAGCATACTAGCTTCATTTCTTTCAAGCCTACACTCTTGGAGCATCTACCTCTGCTACTAACTTGGTCACCTAGATAACGGAAGCTATCTACTACTCTAGCTTACCCCACTGGCAGTTAATGGAGTCTATTTTCTGTTCATTTTTGGTGTTTATTGTACCTGTGCACCTTCCACACACAAAAGTTATTTTCCCAGTTAACCTTCCTCTGATATTGCTGCTCCTTTCATGTGGCCATAGCTTACTCCAGGTACATCTTATAGAGTCTCTACCAATGCCTTTCCTACAGATTAAGCAGGGTCATCTACCTGAAGGGATTTGTGATTTGTCTGCTTTCCTAATTACTAAGACTTCTATTTTTGTTAGATTAACTCTAAGGCCCTTTGACTCTAGGCCTTGCCTCCACACCTGAAATTTCTTCTCTACTTCGGATCGTGATTCGGTTATAAGAACAAAGTCATCAATATAGAGGAGCTCCCAGGGGCAGCCCATCTTAAATTCCTCTGTTATTGCCTGGTGAATTATGATGAACAAGAGGGGGCTTAGAACTGATATACCCTGAATTCCTTGTAATACTCATTGCTAACCTTCACCTTGATTGCAAAGTCATCGGTGGTACCCCAATGGTCAACTAGACTACAGGATATGTAAAAGTGTAAAAAATGTGAAATAAAGTGTCTTGCTCAAGGACACAACATATCACTGGGAATTGAACTCACAACCATGAGCCAAAAACCCCTAACCACTTAGCCATACTCTAAGCAGGAATGGGAGCAAGTGTATTTGCTCCCCATAACCATTGTCATTAGCTGGTCTATAAGAGCATGATTCAGCTAATTCATTGATCCAGGGACAAGGTGACCCAATTAGAGGCCTGTGTGTATCTGATGACAACTCCTCTCACTCCCTGAAATTTAAAAAAAAACGTTTTTTTTAATTTAAATTTGCAGCATTTTTGAATTTGAAAAATCCTCCCTTGGTCATGTTCCTACATGCAAAAATTTCTCTCCGAATCCTTGACCCACAAGATCTGTGGGCCACAGTGTCCCACTTGAAAAATCACCAAGTTACATTGTTTAACCTGCTTTAAGGGGTTAACTCCATCTTACATTCCTATAATTATTTTTACTTATTAAATTTGATATAAAAATTTATGTTCAGACATCACATAATCTTATTTTCTCCACAAAATTATTTATTTCCTTGCACTCAAACAAAAACATGCCCATGCACACACACACACATATAGATGTATATGTATAAGCACATATATGTATAAATACATATGTATACATATTTGTGTATGACTATATATGTATGTGTGTAGTGTGGTAAATAGCTTGCTTACCAACCACATGGTTCTGGGTTCAGTCCCACTGCATGACACCTTGAGCAGGTGGCTTCTGCTATAGCCTCAGGTCAACTAAAACCTTGTGAGTGGATTTGGTAGAAAAGAAGCCTGTCATATATATATGTGTGTGCCTGTGTTTGTCCCCCAAACATCGCTTGACAACCAATGCTGGTGTATTTACATCCCCCGTAACTTAGCAGTTTGGCAAAAAGAGACTGATAGAATAAGTACTAGGCTTACAAAGAATAAGTCCTGTCGATTTGTTCAACTAAAGGCAGTGCTCCAGCATGGCCGCTGTGAAATGACTGAAACGAATAAAAGAATATATATATATATCTATATACATTTATGTATGTGTTCAGATTTAAAAATATTTTTTTGTTTTCGTTCTTAGTTCTATTTCCAGATGATAAAGTACCGTTTTCAAACCTTGACTCAGTGATTGATCTTGGAGATATTGAAGAAGTAGATGAAGATTCTCATTCAAAGCTTTTGGGGCTCTCAAATTATTCTAATTTTGATAAAGAAACAGGTAACTCTACTCATTATTTTGGTCTGTTTCAACTATTAAAATATTCATCCATATTAGATTTTTATTGACTAACTGTAGTGATTCTGTATATTTTATGAACAGTGAATGTGAAAAGTTGCAGTACTTAGATCAAATTATTTATTGTATAGGTCAGGCCTGAATCAAGTCACCCACTCATTACCTTTAATCCCAAGCTAAATATACATTAAAACACTCTGCTGCTATAGCCTCAGGTTGACCAAAACCTTGTGAGTGGATTTCATAGATAGAGAGCTGAAAGAAGCCCATTGTAGGTGTGTATATATATATATATATATATATATATATATATATATATATATATATATATATATATATATATATATATTTATATATATATATATATATATACACACACCTATATATATAGGTATGTTGATGCAAACAGGAAAACTAGAACTCGAAATATGAGTATATGTATATTTTTATTAATATTTAGTAGAAGCAACTCATCCGATGAGTAAATCCTGGGTCCACTTCACTAGATTATAAATATTTTACTAAGTGTATAAACCAGGACAATTAACTATGAATACAAAGATTAGTACATCTGCATATTTTTTGTACAGCATATTTGATTTAAATGTGTCCAACTCATGGTTCTGCTGCATAGCTATCTCAAAATTGCATTTGCATCCAGTTACTTTCAACTGGTTATTAGACTATGCAACTTTATTCAAGGTCTTTCCCCTAATGTGTGTATGTGTGCATGTCTCTTTGTGTGTCTTGACAACTGGTGTTCATATCTTCACAGGCCCAGAACTTAGCAGTTCAGCAAAAGAGACTGTTAGAATTATTACCAGGCTTGAAAAAGGAAATAATTACTGGGTGTTCATTTATTCAACTAAAATTCAAAGTGGTCTTCCAGCATGACTGCAGTCTAATGACTGGTACAAGTAAAAGATAAAAAAAATTAACGTTGTTATTGTTATGACTTTATAACCATGCCCCTCACCTTTTATTTTCAAGCTTAGTACATCAACGACTAAAATATCAAATATGTCTTCCTTTATTTTTGGAGGAGAAAAGTTGTTGGGTGTTTTTTTTTTTGGGGGGGGGAGGGGTCTTTTTAGTTTCTAGCAAGTTGAGCTATCATTGAGAGAATGGTGTCTACAAATAAATGTGTGTAAAATGTCTGCCTTGAAGTTTTGGGTTTATCAGGCTGGCATTCTTTGAGTTTTCATAGTATTTACACTAAACACCTCTGTACAAGACTCTTCCCATACAAGATTCCTCCCATACAAATCTCTCACATACAAGACTCCTCCGTAGAGGACTCATACATACAAGACTTCCCCATACATGACTCCCCCAATTAAGACTTTCCTATACAAGACTCTTCTACTTTATTGACCCTAAAGAGATGAAAGGCAAAGTTGACCTCATTGGGATTCAAACTCATAATGTAAAGAGCCAAAACAAATACCACAAGGCATTGTTTGGTCCAACACTCAGAACTCTACTAATCCACTCACCTGGACTGGTGTTTTAATCTATGGACCCATGAAGGATGAAAGACAAAGTTGACCAGTGGCCAATATAGGATTTGAACTCAGAATGTAAAGAATGAAAACACAGAACAAAACATTTTCTCCAGTCCCCTATTGGTTCTACCAATCCAACATTCTCAACAGACATATAACAATAGATTTGTTCTCTCTGTTCTTTAATAAACAAATGCACTCGGACACCCTGGGCATGCACACGTACTTTAAATACAAACTACTTACTGGACTGATTATATTATATCTATTTTAGTTTTTGTACCCATTCCCCCCTCACCCCCACCTTCCTTTTATTTCCTCTTTTGCTTTGTTGTTACTATTTTTCTGGCATTGTCTTTTATTGAAATTTAACAAGATTTTCCTTGTATATGTTTCAATTTCCTTTCCAGGAAGGAGTATTTCCTCCATCTCTTCCTCTCTTATTCTCCCTCCTCATGTATATGCACAGGCACTTACATGCATTTGTGTATATATGTCTGTAGATATATATATATATATATATATATATATATATATATATCTGTAGATTATATGTGTGTGTGTGTGTATATGTATGTATATTTATTTATATATGTGTGTCTGTATGTATGTGCATATATGTATGTCTATAAAGATGTATGTATGTATATGAATATGTATGTGTGTGTGTGTGTGTGTATATATATATATATATATGAGAAAACCTTATCAAGTCCTTGACTTCAACAAGATTTACTTTGGTTGTTTGTTTTTTGTTTTTAATATTATTTCTCAAATAAATTTGTAAGACAACAGCAGCAACAACAACAACAACCTCTACTACTCTAATTTTACTGCTTTTGGCATTGGTGTCTGATGTGTAACAAGTTCTTGTGTATATAAAAAAGGAAATAAATAAAGTAAAAAAATAAAAGTAGACTAGGTTGGTTGATCAGCCTTACAGTTGATGTAATTAATTAGCTTTATTGATTGTTGATAATCAATACTATGGAAGACAACCATCTGTTAGAATGAAATTTGAAACACCCCACCACCACCACCACCACCATCACCGCCACCATGCCTTCTGTGCCACCATTATCACAGCCAACACTATTACCATCACCACCATCATTATTATATCATCGTACTGTGTGTTCGTGTGTCTTCTTTAGTTTTATATCTGAATTCACTAATGAGAATTTTTGCATTATGTAGCTACAAATGAATAGCAAATCAAAGGCACAGCATAGGGGACACGCATGCATGCATGCACATACACACACACAGCTGCTTTCATTTTTAAATTTGTCATAATTTTATGGGGTGACAATGCTAAATAGTGATGTGTTTAAATACAAACTTGTTACCAGTTCAAATATGCTTGAAGTATGGTCAGCCATACGTGAAGGCTTGTCCTTTGCAGGTGCTGGTTCCACATAAAATGCACTCATGCTGGTGCCATTCATGTCAGTCCCATGTAAAATGCACTTGTACTGGTGGCACATGAAATGCACTTTTGTCAATGCCACATGAGATGGCAAATGATATGCACTCATGCTGATGCCACATAAAATGCACTTGTACCGATGCCACGTAAAATGCACTTGTGCTAGTGCCATGTGAAATGCATTCATACCAGTAACACATGAAATGCATTCATATCAGTGCCATGTACAATGCATTTGTGCCAGTGCCACATAAACACACCCCTGACGGTAGTACATAAAAAGCCCACAACACATTCTCTGAAATGTGGTTGGTATTAGGAAGGGCATCCAACCATAGAAACCATGCCAAAACAGACAATTGGAGTCTGGCCAGCTCCCCGGCTGGTCAACTCCTGTCAAACCATCCAACCCATGCCAGTATGGAAAACAGACATTAAACAATGATGATGTAAGAAAGCCATTCACTGTGTTTTGTCTAGGAGAAAATTTCTTGCTCTACACAAATCAGCCCACAATGCCACCTGTCCAGGCATTGCATTTTGGAGTAGTTATCTCCCCTTCAGCCACAGAAACCAAACAAGGCGGTGCTGTGAGCTGACATGAGAAACACTATCTTTCTTATGATATTCCCGTCATCGTTCAATGACTGGTGGCATTAAATGGCAGTTCACTGTAAATAAAATACAGGGTAACAGCACTAAGTTTGTATAAATACAAACTTATTACCATTTCAAATATGCTTGAGACATATTTGACCCATAAGAAAGTCAGTAGTCAAATGTGTTTAAATACACTGAATCAGGCCACAGCACCACCTGTCCAGATTGTGGTTATCTCCTTTTCAGCCACAGAATCCAGACAGCGAGGTACTGCTAGCTGACATGAGAGACAGTATCTCTCTTATGATATTCCCATCATCATTCCATAACTGGGAGTGCTATTTGTATTGTCATAATTACATATTCTTTCCACTATTGGCACAAGGCCCAAACTTTTTGGAACAGGAGCTAGTTGAATTACATTGACCTCTATGCTCAATTGGTCATTATTTTATCAACCTTGTAAAGATAGAAGGCAAATTCAGCCTTGTCAGAATTTGAACTCAGAACATAAAGAGCTGAAAGAAATACCAATAAGTATTTTGTCTGATGTGCTAATGATTCTGCCAGCTTGCTTTATCATCATTATTACTATTAGGCAGAATCATTGGAACATAAAGCAAAATGCCTAGATCGGACCCTTTGTGTTCTAAATTCAAATCTTGCCTGGATCAGCTTTGCCTTTCATCCTTTTGGGGTCAGTGAAATAAATTACCAGCCAAGAACTACTGATTTATTTAATTGGTTATACTTCCCCCACACCAAATGTGTGGTCTAGTGCTCTGTATTAGATGTGGTTGTATCTTTTATCTTATACTTGTTTCAGTCATTAGACTGTGGCCATGCTGGGGCACCGTCTTGGAGAATTTTTAGTCAAATGAATCAACCCAGTACTTATTTTCTTTAAAGCCTGGTACTCATTCTATTGGCCTCCTTCACCAAACCGCTAGGTTACAGGGATGTAAACAAACCAACACCCATTGTCAAACAGTAATGGAGGACAAACGCAATCACAAAGACATGCACACACACACACACACACACACACACACACACACATACACACACACACATGACGGGCTTCTTTCAGTTTCTGTCTGCCAAATCCACTCATGAGGTTTTGGTTGGCCCAAGGCTTTGGTGGAAGACACTTGCCCAAAGTGCCATGTTGTGGGACTGAACCCAGTTGCTCAGTCTGCCAGAAATAGTAGCTAAGTCTCTCTCTCTCTCTCTCTCTCTCTCTCTCTCTCACTCCACTTTTTTAAAGTAGTACATCAGATAGAATACCTGACAATATTTGTTCTGGTGCTCTGCACTTGGAGTTCAAATCCTGTTGAGGTCTACTTTGCCTGTCATCCTTTCAGGGGTTCATGAAAAAAGGTATCAGACTAGTGCTGTGGATTGTTGGATATGCAAACACATCAGACCAAATGCCTTGTGGTATTTGCATTCTGAGTTCAAATCCCACCATGTCCTACTTGGGTTGTAGACTTAATCTATTACCTGACTCCTTCAGTGCCTTTAGTGGAGTCTGTTCTGGTGCAATCATTTGGCCCAGGTCTTTAGTTTGAGAGTACCAGCCTCCTTTTCTGCTTCCTATCTCAAAAGCACTGTAAAGGGTCATGGGTATTGCCTACTCTCCTGACTATGCAGTATACTGACACTCCAATGGTTACAACAAAGAGGGTTCCAATCAACCTGCTTGTGAAATTAACATGCAAGCGGCTGAGCACTCCACAGACACGTATACCCTTAATGTGGTTCTCAGGGAAATTTAGCATGACACAGAATGTGACCAGGATGTACCTTTGAAATAAAGATCCAACTCATGGAACTTTGGCATTAAATGATGAAAATATAAAATTAAAAAAAGAAACTAGTTGAAGATAGTGTAAAGCCTACAGGTGTACTAGGCTGGACTTTATTCTGCTTTCCTTGATGTTAAACCCCTTAGCATTTAAACTGACCATATCTGGCCCAAATATTGTGGCTGCATTGTGATGGGCAGCAGCAGCAGCAGCAGTGGCTTTATCTCAGATCCAAGAATTTAGTTTCTTCTTTGCTGAATACTTCCTTTATGGTGATGGTGACTCTGGAGACCAATTCTTGTCCAGAAGAGTTGATGGCATTGACTGCATGGTAATGTTGGTGGAGGATGAGATTCATTTTGTCATGCTTTTCTCTCTTGTCATTCAATATCTCCCTTTTCTCTTCTGGTTTTATGATCAAATCAGCCAGATCTAGCCTCTCTCACCTGTCCTACAATGTCATTCTAAAAATAAAGAATCACATCATCAAAATCTTGTAGTTACAAGATAATGCATGATTAATTCAAAACAGTGTGAATAAATAAGGATTACATTTGATAGAATAATCTGAATGCTCAAGGGTGAAGTGACTGAGGGTACAAGACTCATCCCACCCTCACCTCAAATGAGACGTTGGGCCATTGCAAAGTTAATCTCCCTCAGCTGCTGCTGGTACTCATTTTCAGTTCAATAAACTGGAACAACATAGAAGGAAGTATTTTGTCCGATGACGAGACATACATCCAGTACTGGAATTGAACCTGCAATCTTCCAATGTTGAACCCAACACTCTAACTACTAGACCATATACCTTCACTCTGTATGTAAATAGCCATAGCTAAACGACTACCACATGTTCTAATAAGGCTGCCAACCACATCTCCCACTTTGCCACCATTGTTATCATGAAGGGTAGTGAATTAAAAATTCTTGTTTTGTTTTAATTATTTTTCACCAAAAATAAAAAAAGAAAATGGAAAGAAAAAGCTGCTCAACCTGTTAATATGACATCTAAATGTCCCCTTAAGTTTTATAATACTGCTGGCAAGCATGGCTGCCATGTTGTTTATTGTGTCAATAATAGACAATTGTTTATTGTGTCAATAATAGACAATTGTTGGCAATACAGACTGATTATGAAAAGTCATTCAAATTGAGATATCAACTGATACTCTAGAATAGGTTCACAAACAATATGAATTGTTGCAGTAGAGGATTCATTAATAGTTATATAACTAGCAGGACCCATAAATATTTCACAGAATTAATAGTAAACTTACAGGTGCAGGAGTGGCTGTGTGGTAAGTAGCTTGCTTACCAACCACATGGTTCCGGGTTCAGTCCCACTGTGTGGCACTTTGGGCAAGTGTCTTCTACTATAGCCTCGGGCCGACCAAAGCCTTGTGAGTGGATTTGGTAGACGGAAACTGAAAGAAGCCCGTCGTATATATGTATATATATATATATATATGTATGTGTGTTTGTGTGTCTGTGTTTGTCCCCCCACCATCGCTTGACAACAGATGCTAGTGTGTTTACGTCCCCGTAACTTAGTGGTTCGGCATAAAGAGACCGATAGAATAAGTACTAAGCTTACAAAGAATAAGTCCTGGGGTCGATTTCCTCGACTAAAGGTGGTGCTCCAGCATGGCCGCAGTCAAATGACTGAAACAAGTAAAAGAGTAAAAGAGTTATTCCTGAAAACTTTATCCCCAAAAGCCTGAAAGTGGAACCTGTGTTGTGTCTGTATCAAAAGATGGTCACTTATCTGCTATTCATTGTAAATGATTACTTAATGCACTTTATATATATATATATATATATACATTATATACTTTATGCACAATTTTATAGACTTTATACACAACACTCATAAAATAAATATTCACTCTTATTTTCTCATTTTCCCCATAAATAGAAAGAATTACATTTTAAAATTTACATGGTCACAATTTCATATCTAGAAAACAAAAATTTTATAGTAAAAAAAATTATCTTATATGTAAAATATAAGGGTCACAATTTCACAGGGGTAAAAATTTAATGCAACATCACTGGTAACTAATAAGCCAAGGCTACGGGTCAGAGCCAACACACCTTTCAATTTGTGTACACCTTTCAATCCAATACTTCTTTGCAGACGACGTTCTTCATGCAAGTTCTCCTTCATCTTTTCCCTTGTTTGTCAGTGTTGATAACTTGAACTCTCTCATCAGATAATTTGAGAATGCAACATATAGCTGACCATGGCTGAATACAGGTTCAGCCAAGAACAGCCCTACTTTATCAAATGTCTGCCCTTGTGATTTATTGATTTGATAGGTGATTTATTGCATTTGATAGGTGAACGGGAAACTGGTTTCTTACTAAAGTGAATGACAAGTTTGGAATGCGCATTCGTTAAGTGATAGGTGATATAAAAAAACTTAGTTCAATAAAAAAAAATTACTTTTCACTATGCACTTACCATGGCCACCACCACCTGTCTCTCCCTATCTCTCTATTTCCCTCTCTTTCCTCTTTCTCTCTGTCTTTCTTTAATCTCACCATCAGAACATCACCCCTCTGCTAAAATTATATTCCTAACACTCTGGTATATCACTAACTTCAACTAAATTTTTTAATCATGTAATAAATATTATGTTCCCCCTACCACATGTCATGGACACTTCCTTCTCCATCTTTTCTCTTTCTGTCTCACTCTTTGCCTTATCCTCTTTTTCTCCTCTTTTCTTTCTTCTTTTTCTTATGAAAGTGTTACCAACGGGCTAAGTAATGTAATGACAAGTAGAATTATTATAAGCTGTTATTATCTTGCTGGGATTAGCTTTGCCTTTCGTCCTTCTGGAACACTGAAGATTTATCTGATTCTAGTTGTAGTCATTGTGTAGCTCCGAATTAAACCATGATTGAGTAATCCTGTAATTGGAATCATTCCAGCCAAATAAGCACACACACTTTTTATATTTGTTCTTAACTTCAGATTTATTTTATTATTCTTTTTATTTCATATCCTATGTCTGGAAATCTTTCATTTAGTCCATTCTTTCTAGAGAATGGACTAAACAGAACAGGAGGAAACTTGTAGGATGGAGAGTCTCTGAAGAGGTCACAGGATGTGTTATGAAAGATTTCCAGACATAAGACATAAAATTAGAAAAATAATAAATCCAAAGCAAGGAATGAATATATTGTGTGTGTTTATTTAGCAAATAAAGAAAATAAAAATGACCATCCTAAAATATAACATCTGTTTCAACACATGACTTCACATCAGGAATGTTGCAAAAAAAACATCTTTACTGAGTCTTTTATACAATCAAGTTGATGTGGCATGGTGTGATTTAAGGGGGATTTGTTTGCTCTTTCTTGTAGGTTGTGGGACCTTGTAGACACTTTCTCATTGGTTTGTTAACTTTGTAACTTCAAAATTAGGGACTTCCCACTGTGGTATGGTTTTAGGTTGGTAACTAGATGGGAAATTCAGTACAATTGATACTCATATTCTTTTTATTCTTTTACTTATGTCAGTCATTTGACTGCCACCATGCTGGAGCACCACCTTGAAGGGCTTTAGTTGAACAAATTGATCCAAGGACTTATTTTTTAAGCCTAGTACTTACTCTATCAGTCTCTTTTGTTGAACCACCAAGTTATGGGGACATAAATGCACCAACACTGGTTGTCAAGCAGTGACAGGGGAACAAACACAGACACAAAGACACACACACATATACATATGACGGGCTTCTTTCAGTTTCCGTCTACCAAATCCAATCACAAGGCTTTGGTCAGCCCGAGGCTATAGTAGAAGACACTTGCTCAGGATGCCATGCAGTGGGACTGAACCTAGAACTATGTAGTTGAGAAGCAAGCTTCTTACAGCACAGTATTAGTCCTGTATTACCTCACCCAATCTTTATGTCTGTTATTTCATTATTTATGATTCTTTCAAAGGCAGGGAGCTTGTAGGATTGTTAGCACATGAGAAAAAATACTCTGTGGCTCTTTACTGTCTGAATTCAAATGCTTTCAAGGTTGACGTTGCCTTTCATTCTTTCGTGATTGATAAAATAAAGAACCAGCCAAGTACTGGCAAGGGGGGGGGGGGTCGATGTAATTGATTAACCCCCTAAAATTGCTGGTTTTGGTGCCAAAATTTGAAACCATTTATGTTTCTCTCATATTGCTTAATGCTTCTTTTTTTTGTTGTTGTTGTTTGTTTTACTTTACTTTGTCTTTGCTGATTCTTTTTTCTCTTTTTTTTACCAAATTTGTCTCTCAGAAACAATCTTCCCTCACAAGTTGAACCTGGATCGTCAGTTAACTAACAGCGTGTTGATATCATGGGTAGCCCCAGAAGTCGACCGGAATGTAGAAATAATTTGCTATCAGGTGTTTGTTGACAATAAATTTAAGATCTCAGTGAAAAGGAATGAAAGAACGAAAGCTTTATTAGAAGACATTGATTCCAAAAAGGTAGGTTTTTTAAGTAAAAATGTGTTTTCAATATATGAGGTTTGATCAAAAAGTAGCAGCACTGGAGCTATAAAAAGAAAACCACTACACATATCAATTCAGCATTTAATCTCCTTTGAATTTGTCCCCTTCTAAAGCCACATACTTTATCCAGTGTTATTTCCATTGAAGGAAGCATTCCTGGAACTCCTCTTTTGGGATAGCAAACAGCTACCACATCGTATACTCTTGTATTTCCTTGATGTCTTGAAATTTTGTTCCTTTCAAGTGGGATTTGATTTTTGCTTTGGTTTTGGGGTCATAGCCATAGACCCATGATTCATCACCTGTTATGACAATTTTTGAAAAGTTTCCGTCTTCGTCAACTCAATCTAAGAGATCCTGCACACTTGAAACCCAATCTTCTTTTTGAGACGGTCACACTACACTCTTTACTTCTAAGCACTGCTATAAACAATAGAAGTGAGTGAAAATATAACTTAGTGTGCATGCACAACAGGGTTCAAAGTCAGTCTATACCAAGCAGCTTTACTCTGCATATTTAGCTTTGTTACCATAGCAACAGTCCCAATACCTTTTGATCAGACCTCATATATTTTATAGTGTTTGAAAATTTATTTTATATTTTGTGATGATAAAAAACTGGCAACCACACACAAAGATTTTAAATATATATATATCATTCACATATGGTAGTGTGTGAATAATATTCTTAAGATCAAGATTTACTTACCTGCGACCACTTCTAGGCAAAAAAAAAAGGAGATTAATGCCTGAAATCGACTTTGACTCCAAATATTATTCTTATTTCGAAAGAAAACTATATTTAAGTTCAACTTTTCTGATAGATCTCCACTAGAGGAATCCGATGATACCAATTATATCAAAAAAATTTTTAATAAAAAACTACTGGGGCCAGATGTGTCAAAAAAAAGTAGTAATACCTAAAATCAAATTAAAAACCTCAAATTTTTTTCCTCATATGATAGAACTCATCAAGGCAAGTGTCATGGTGCTAATCTTTTCAAAAAATATCGTTCACATATGGTAGTGTGTGAATAATATTCTTACGGTCAACATTTACTCACTCATGAACACTTCTAGGCTTTGTCACTAACTCAGCTTTTAACCAAATTAGATGCTGTTAACATTTTTATATTGGCCACATCATAAGCTACATTTAAAGCTAAAAATTTGAAAATCGGTTCAGTAGAAAAAACTTTGGGTCAAATATGTGAGGTCACAAACAAGAAAATAATGCCTGAAATCAACTTTGAGTCCAAATTTTTTTTCTTTTTGAATAAATCTATATTTTATTTTAGCTTATATTATAGATCTCCATGACAGGAATCTATCCATGTTAGTTATATGCAAAAATATTCAGTAGAAAAAATATACTGAGGTAAAAACCAGCAAAAAAATAGGAGATTAACACTTGAAATCAACTTTAATTCCAAATGTTATTCTTCTCTCAAAAGAAGTCCATATTTAAATTTAACTTTTCTGATAGATGATCTCAACTATAGGAATCCCATGATGCTAATTATATTAAAAAAAATTAGGAATAAAAAACTAATGGGGCCAAATGTGCTGAAAACAGTGGTAACACCTAAAAGCAAATTCAAAACCTAAACATTTTGTTTTTGTTTAGGTCATATGATAGAACTCAAGACAAGTGTCATGGTGTTAATCTTTTGAAAAAGATTTTCAAAATAAAGAAGTTATTATATAGGCTAAATGTGCCAAAAGTACGTAAAACAATTTTCAAGTAATATTATTACTTATTACGGTACTAAGACAACTAGTTGGCAGAGTCAGGATCATGCAGGGTGAAAGTTTAATGGCATTTCGTCTGTCTCTACATTCTGAGTTTAAATTCTGCCAAGGTCATCTTTGCTTTTTATCATTTTGGTATATGATAAAATGGGTATCAGCTGAGCACTAAGGTCAATGTAATCAACTTCCCTCCCCTCTGGATTTGATGGCCTTGTGTCAAAATTGGAAATCAATATTGCAAAATGTTTTATTCAGTTCAGTAGGTATCTTGCAAAGACCTACCTCATATTCATAGAATACTCTATATTGTAATAAATATTATTCACAAATGGCTGTGTGTGAATAATATTCTTAAGGGCAACATTTACTCACTCGCGACCATTTCTAGGCTTTGTCACTAATTCAGTTTTTTACCGAATTTGATGATGCTTATACATTTTTAGATTGGTCACCTCCTAAACTACATTTTGAGCTACAAAATTTGAAATTTGGTTCAGTAGAAAAAAATTTGAGATTTCAAATATGTGAGGTCAAAAAGGGGAGAATAATGCCTGATATTGACTTCAAGGATATACATGTGACACTACATACATACTTTCGTAAATGCACACACACACATGCACATACACATAGGTAACTTTTAAAATGCCCATGAAGGGAAACAAAGATGAGTGTGATGAATACATATCTTTAAGGAGAGAGGGGTGAGTTGACAACAAATGATGATGAGTGGACTCTTTTCTGCTGTCCATCATAAATAAACACACACACATGCATACATACTTATTGGCAGCCAAGAATAATATTTTTAAAATTAAAATACATTTTATTGGGTAAATTTGAGATTTATTTCATTTATTATGGGAATCTAAAAAACAAGTGAATCTTTAAAAACATGTTACAAAAATAATCAAAAATAAATTTAAACAGAAGAAATTTTTTTCATCATGTCTTTTGAAATATACAATTAAAATTGTCATTTTATTTAGTTGTATCAAGTACAAACAATAAAACATGAAGTAAATAAGACTGCAAAAGGTTTTTTTTCACTTGAATTGAAATCCCATTACAAAAAAAAAAAAAAAAAAAACATTAATTGCAGTAGAATGGTCATTAAATGGTTTCAAATCAACCATATGTTCAGTCAATTCTTCCACATTAAAAAAAAAGAAATTTAATCTGACAAATAAATCATAAGTAAAATTTATTAGTTAGCATTAATAGAGTAGCCTAATTCATCTAGATCTTGGGTTCTCTAGAACCTCATATCGCCAGACATCTCAGTCCAGTGTCATTTTCTCTGTAAGTCCCAGCATCCTTAGATCAGTCCTCACCAGTTCATCCCATGCTGTCACCTATGGCTCTATCACCTTAACCTTTATCATTAACTTTGTGTCTTTGGAAATGTATGAAAAAAAAGATCTCTTACTTGAAAAACAGTTAAGAGTTAACTGTAAAACAATAGCTTAATTTTTTTTTGTCTGCCACCATGTTAGCAAGGAAAATGGAAATATATATATATATATATATATATATATATATATATATATATATGCGTGTGTCTGTGTGTAGGCATATATTTATATATATATTTGCATAGGTGTGTATAAACATGTGTAAATATATGTATAGATATAAATATTTGTATGCATGTACAGATATGTTTATAGATATATGTATGTGTAGATTTATATATATATATATATATATATATATACACACACATTGTAGATAAAACATAAATCCCCCAAAAAAGCAGCACACTGTAAGTTATAGAGCAGTATATAATATATATTTATATATAATTGTGTGTGTGTGTGTGTGTGTAATAAATAAATGTATATGTATGTATGTGTTTATGTGTGTGTGTACACACACACACACATATATATATATTTGTGTTTTATGACTGGTTGTTGTTTCTGAGAGGGTTTAGTATGAAACCTAGTTTATAATCCTTGTTTCACATTATCAATAGTTATATTAGATTTTGTAGGTGGCCCAGTAGGTAATGGAACGACAGGGGTGGTGTTGGTGGTTGTCATCATTGTCATCATCACTGTCATCAAGGGAGGTATAATTGGGATTTGTATCAGCTGCATTAAGAAACAGAACTGACTTGAGATAATTTTGGATGAAGAAACCTACATTACGTCTTTAACTTTTACAATAATAGTAATGATAATAATAATAATAATGATAATAATAACAATGATGGTGATAAGGATGATGATAATAATGATAATAATAATGATAATAATAATGATAATGTTAATAGTAAATAAGTGTAGCATTGCCTGAGGAATGGTAAAGCTCTTTCTTCACAATTGTATTCATTGCATTGTTCTGCTGTTTCGGATCTGGAGAGAACGGCATTGAGAAGAGAAAAATAGTTCTGAGTTATGGATAAGTGGGCGGAGTAAGGGCTGAAGAGAGAAAAATCCACTGTTCACCTGCTCTCTTATTCTCTCTCTCTCTCACACACACACACACGCACACACACACACACTTATAAAAATCCCTACATGTGATTGTATTCTACAGAAAATGTCACTATTGAATATCTGTGGCTCTAAATAGGATAATCTGTTTATAAGTATCGTTCCAGCTCTTTTGTCTCTGGTTATCATTACACTGAACAGCAGCAGCAGCGGCGGCGGTGGTGGTGGTGGTGGTGGTGGTGGTAGTAGTGGTAGTAGTTGTAGTAGTAGTAGTAGTAGTAGTAGTAGTAATAGTAGTAAATAATAATGTTGTTAGAGAGATTTCTTTAATTTGCCACAAGGGTGATGGGTGAGATGACAATAGAATGATAATTGGAAAAACGGTGGGTGTTGTCACAGAATTGATTATGCAAAAGAAATAATAGCATGCAAAAAGAATGAAATGAAATCTTCCAATAGGGGGAGACAGCCACTAAGAGCCAGTCAGGGTACCCCATAAATCCAAGGTTGCCCTTTCTACATAAAACAAAGACCCTCTCCAAATGTGTTCCTGCTAGTGAATACTCAGGGTATGCCTAAACACATAAGTTGTTCATGCATATCTCATACACCTTTCAGCAAATTCACTGAATGGCAGCAATTCCCTCTCCACCCTCACCTGCCCTTGTTGATGAGTTGATGGGAATTTGGACAAAATGGAAATTCTCTGATAATAATAACAGCAGCAGTAATAATAATAATGATCATTATTATAATAATGGTTTCAAATTTTGGCACAAGGCCAGCAGTTTTGGGGGAGAGGGTAGCTCAATTACATCAACCCCAGTACACAGCTGGTACTCATTTTATCAACCCTGAAAGGATGAAAGGTAAAGTCAACCTTGGCAGAATTTGAACTCAGAACATAAACATGGACAAAATGCCACTAAGCATTTTGCTCAGTCTGCTAACGATTCTGCCAACTCCACAGCCTTAGTAATAATAATGATGATAATAATAACACAGTGTAACACGATTTTTGTCCTTGTGTAGCAACTGCTATTTCCTATTTGCTTACCCCGAGAAAAGTAAGAAAAATGGCTAATATTTCCTTCAAACTTGACTTTTGTTATATTTGTTCAAACCCCAAAGAATCCCTCTCACTACATGGCTATGATGCTCCCCCACTTCTCCTGCTCATCCTCAGAGATGCACAGCCAATATCAGCCAATAAGGGACATGCTCATGTCAGTCAACCGATTAAGGTCAAGCAACTGACAAGCAAATCTGTGGTATTGAGCAGAATATTGACTATAACGATATTTCTGCTTCAGCAACTCTGTGCTGAATCTATCTCAAATGTAATGGAAAATTGGTCAGTTTCAAAACATTGATGTCCAGGTGATAAAAGCAAAGTTTGAAGGGAATAGTAGTCATTTCCTTTTACTTTTAGACAGAAGCAAATAGGAAATAACACTTACTGACCAAAGACAAAAACTAAAACTAAAAATTTATTACACAGTGTAATCATAGTAAGAATGATGATAATATTTTACTACAAGGCCAGCACTTATGAAGAGGAAGTCAATTATGCCAATTCCAATACTCAACTGGTACTTATTTTATTGACCTCTAAAGGATAGAAGATAAAGTCAACCCTGGTGACATTTGACCTCAGATTCAGAAGGAATGCCACTAAGTATTTTGTTCCATATGCTAACAATTCTCCAAGCTTGCTGTCTTTATATTGATGATGATGATGATAATAATAATAATAATAATAATAATAATAATAATAATAATAATAATAATAATAATAATAAACCTTTCTACTATTGGCACAAGGCCTGAATTTTTGGGGAAGGAGTCTAGTTGATTACAATGACCCCCAGCTCACCACCTTAATAATAATAATAATAATAATAATAATAATAATAATAATAATAATAATGTTTTCTACTATAGGCACAAAACCTGAAATTTTGGGGAGGTGGGGTAATAGATTACATGGACCCCGGTACTCAAATGGTACTTAATTTATCAACCCCAAAAAGATGAAAGGCAAAGTCAACCTAGGCGGAATTTAAACTCAGAATGTAAGGGAGGATGAAATACTGCTTAGCATTTTGACCTGCATGCTAATGCTTTTGCCAGCTCATTGCCATAATAATAATAATAATAATAATAATAATATCAATACCAGCAGGTGACAACGTTTCCCTAAAAGAAATGGAAAAACTTTCAAAATACAAAGCCCTGGAAATAGAGGTAACTCGAATGTGGAATCTAAAAACAGAAACAATTCCTATTATAGTAGTTGCCTTAGGTATAATAAAAAAATATTCAGACAAATACATAACAAAAACACCAGGACTTACAAATATATATAACATACAGAAAATTGCACTACTGGGCACAGCACACATCCTACGCAAAACACTTTCAATAGAGTAACAATAAGAGCATCACAGCAAACCACAGCACATACCCAAGGCGCACAGAGCTGCGCTCGGTAGTGAAGTGAAAGCACGTTATAAAAATAAAACTACTGAATAATAATAATAATAATAATAATAATAATAATAATAATAATAATAATAATACTGATTTAACCCTTTAGCATTTAAACCAGCCATATCTCAAAATATTCACCTGCTTTATGTACAAACTGATCAGATCCAGCCTCTCACACCTACACTGCAGTGTCATTCTAAAGATAAACAACAATCACATCAAAATCTCAAAACTATGAGATATTGCACAATTAATTCAAAACAATATGAAATAATTATTACATGTGACAGAGTAATTTGAATACTAAAGAACACTTGTGTGCAAAGGTGTTGTGCAAGCAAAATAAAATTCAAATTATGCAATGGAAGCAGTTCTCTAGAAAAAGCAGTCACCTCTAGGGAAATTTTGTTTCACTTATCTCTAAAATATATTGTTTTTTTGGTTTTTTTTATCACAGTACAACTATAAAGGGATTTTTCTCAGACAAAAATTACAACTTCTAGTATTTCAACTATGCATACATTGATAGTAAGAATTTGTTGCTATCAAGCAACTTCCATAATTCAAATTTTGTTTTGCTTATGCTGTGCCTTTACATACAAATGTATAGTTTATACACTATTCCCATGTACTTCAGACATATTCCTATGTACTTCAGACATGTCCCTACGTCTGAAGTACATAGGAATGTACTTCAGATTCGATTTCATTTCAGAAGTAGCACAAGTATTCAACATTGAGAAACTGCAACCATGGTAAAATGCTTATTTATCAGTCTCAAGGTCATTTCTGAAATGATTTCGTTTTGCCTAGTTCTGAAGTATATTATGTTTTCTCAACACGATATATCTATACAGAGATTTTCCTGCAGTTTCTAGCATTTCAGCCACACACGCATTCATCATCATCATCATCATCATCATCGTTTAACGTCCGCTTTCCATGCTAGCATGGGTTGGACGATTTGACTGAGGACTGGTGAAACCGGATGGCAACACCAGGCTCCAGTCTGATTTGGCAGAGTTTCTACAGCTGGATGCCCTTCCTAACGCCAACCACTCAGAGAGTGTAGTGGGTGCTTTTACGTGTCACCCGCACGAAAACGGCCACGCTCGAAATGGTGTCTTTTATGTGCCACCCGCACAAGCCAGTCCAGGGGCACTGGCAACGATCTCGCTCGAAAATCCTACAGGAGCCAGTCAGGC
>NC_142951.1:15845781-15865781 GCF_046866305.1 Octopus bimaculoides | reverse complement strand
TTAATGAATAATTTTATTAATTGCATCTCCATTTTCTCCTTATTTTTTAAATACATATATATATGAACCACAGTTCATATGGTTACGATATAGTTAATCTTTTTATAGATTGGTTACTAACCAGTATTTTCATTGGATTTATAATCCCTTAATGAAGTTAATTACCTTTACTTGATACTAAAGATATATATATATATATATATATATATATATATATATATATATATATATATATATATGCACGGGAGTGGCTGTGTGGTAAGTAGCTTACATACCAACTACATGGTTCCAGGTTCAGCTCCACTGCGTGACACCTTGAGCAAATGTCTTCTACTATAACCTCAGGCCAACCAAAGCCTTGTGAGTAGATTTGGTAGACAGAAACTAAAAAAAGCCTGTCGTATATATATGTGAATGTGTGTATATATTTGTGTGTCTGTGTTTGTCCCCCCAACATCGCTTGACAACTGAGGTCGATTCATTTGACAAAAATTTCTTCAAGGAAGTACCCCAGCATGGCTGCAATCTAATAACTGAGACATATAAAGAGTAAAATATTTATCTTTGGCAATTTATTTACTGTCTTTTTTTTTTAAATTTATTTTTCAATTTTCATTTTTTATAGACTTGTCGAGTCTGTGTATTATGTTTGACCACACTCGGCAGATCGGCTCCACAACAGTGTACAATGTTAGTTGGTAAAGGTAAGTGCAGTGATATTGACTGTTATGGATAGACACATTTGATTTTTTTTTTTTTAAACTTGATTATTGATATGTAGGGGGGAAAAAATTTGTCAAAATTATTTGTCAGCTATAAATGTAGAAGAAAGAGGAGGATATCAGAATGTAGAACTCTTATAGTGAGGTTGAACTAATAATAATAATAATAATAATGATTTCTTTTAATGTAATATAATAATAATAACAATACAGCAGTAGTAGAAAGCAGTAATGAAGGGGTAAGAGATGAAGAACATGAAACAGATGGAAACCGCAGAGTACCAGAGAATATTGATAAAGTAACTAATGAAGCAGATCTAGATAGACAAGTGACAGTAAGTACTGCACAAGACTTAAATGATGAGAAGAAGATTTTAGAAATGTTGTGAGGTAAAATGACTAATGGGAACAATGAAGTACCACCAAATGTAAGATATATGGACAGAAAACGAGTGGGGAAAGCCACACACAAAGTAAATGATGTTTTAAGCATCATTAATACAGGAAACATTAGTAAAACAAACCAGCTAATCATAGCTGCTGCTAATTTCGTAGCTAACATAGTAGGCTACAAACAAAAGATTGAAGATATGAAAGCAAATGAAAAGAAAGAGCTGAACCGGAGGAAGAGAATACATATGAAGCTGGAAAAGACATGGAAAGAAGTGGGGCAATTGAATAGGATAATGAGAGGAGAGCTAAAAAATAAGGTAGTAATCAGAAAATTAAATGGACAGTACAGGTTAGAAGCAAGATGAAATCAAATGGTACATGATGAATTGACACAAAAGGTGACAGCATTAAAGGCCAAATTGAAAAGATATGATGCCAGATGCAAAGGTTTCAAACAGAATAGACTGTTCCAATCAAACAGAGGCATCTATTTGAGGAAATAGAAGGTAGACAACACCAGGAACTGATTCCAGATGTGGAAGAAAATAAAGAATTTTGGGGAAAGCTGTGGAATAGGCTGGTGAGACATAAAGAAAATGCAGAGTGGCTAACAAAGGTGGAAAGACAACTTGCAACTGTACCAAAACAAAAGGACATCAGAATTAATCTAGAGGCGGTACCATGGCCAGTGAGGTAAATCCGAGGCGTGGTTATTGCTAGTTGAAACAGTGAGACAGAAGTTTAAAAAATAGCAAATTGGAAAGGACCAGGCCCAGATGGAGTACAAAGCCATTGGCTGAAGAATTTTACACAGTTGCTAGAAAGGATTGCTGCACAACTGGATGATGCTTGCAGCAAGGTCACATCCCCACCTGGATGACAAATGGACAAACGCTGCTATGCATCAAGGATCCCTTCAAAGGTAACTTGACATCAAATTTTCAACCTATAACCTGCCTACCACTAATGACTGGTGTCTTGACTGATGAGTTAGACCACCATCTGGAAAGTAACAATTTACTTCCAGAAGAACAGAAAGGATGCAGGAAACAAAGTAAGGCAACAAAAGATCACTTATTAGTTGATAAAATGATAATTAGAAATTGTAGATGCAGATTGACAGGACTAAATGTTGCAGGACTAGATTACATAAAAACAACTGACATGGTACCACACAGTTGGATAAGTAAAACAATGAGCATGTTTGGAATAGGAAAAAAACATGGAGAAAATGCTGAATGAAAATATGAAACATTGGAATACCAAATTGATCAGAGAAAAACAAAAACTCAGAAAAATGAACATCCGATGTGGAATATTCCAAGGTCATAGCTTATCTCCATTACTATTCATATTGGCCACAACACCGCTCACTATGACACTATGAAAGGTTAAAATTGCTTACAATTTGGGAAAAGGAAATGGTCAGATAAATCATCTCCTTTTCATGGATGATATAACGGTTTATGTAAAAAAAGAATTAGAAACAGCTTGAAAGTCTTGTAATACTATCCACATTTTCTCAAATAACGTAGGTATGGACTTTTGGGATAGAAAAGTGTGCTGTTTTGAAAATGAAACGAAGAAGATTGAAAGAAGCTAGGGAATTGAAAAGTCAAATGGGTAAACAATGAGAGCGGTTGAGAAAGGACAGTGGTATAAGTACTTGGGAATAGTGGAAGCAAATGAGATTAAAAAAATGAAGAAATGAAACAAATTACATGTAGAGAGTATGCAAGGAGAGTCAGGAAGTTATTACAGTCAAAGCTGAATTCCAAAAATTTCATTGAAGCAATAAATTCAAGAGTAGTGCCCTTAATCAGATATGGAGTTGAAATTATAGATTGGATTAGAAATGAAGTAAAGAAACTTAACAGAAAAAACTAGGAAGTTGTTGACAATATATGGAGCCCACCATCCAAAAGCTAATATCAACCAGCTGTACTTGAGGAGAGACCAGGGTGGAAGAGGCTTAATAGCAATAGAAAACTGTGTACAGATGGAAAGAGAAAGTCTAGTAGAGTATTTACAGAGCAGCACCGAAAAATTACTAAAAGTAGTTAAGAAAGAACAGGTGATGAAGTGCATAATAGGAGAAAAAGACAAAAATGAAATACAAAGAGAGCATGTCAGACAGATTGAAAAGAAACCTTTGCATGGCCAATTCTGAAGACCCACTGAAGACGTATGTGGGACAAAATCCTGGACTTGGTTAAAAGAAGGAGCAGTTAAAAAAAGAGAAACAGAGAGCCTAATTGTAGCAGCCTAAGATCAGGCAATATAAACAAACAAATCAAGAAAAAATATATATGGAGACAATGTGTCAGAAAAATGTAGAGCCTGTGGAACTTGGAACGAGACAGTGGCACACATTGTGACAGAATGCCCCAAGTTGACACAGGAAGAATATAAGAAATGGAGGCACATCCAGGTTGTAAAAGTTTTACACTGAAAACTGTGTCATAAATGGGGATTTGAAGCTGGAAATACATGGTACAATCATAGAGTTGAAAGAATACTGGAGTTGGAGAAATGTAAGATTTTGTGGGACTTTCCAATTCAAGCAGACAAGAAATTAGAAAACATTAGATCAGATATTACAATCATAGACAAATAAAAGCGAAGCTACTTACTTAGTGACCCATCATGCCTGTTCCAGGATCGTAAAGGAAGAGGAAGAAAAACAAAGAAAATACAATCCCTTAAAATGGAGCATGTGAACAGTAAAGGTGGTGCCTATAATAATTGGTGCATTGGGAACAGTAAACCAAGATATAGACCAGTGACTGAAGGAGATTGGAATAGAATACCCGGTAGAGCTCCTACAGAAAGTTTGTCTTTTAGGAACAGCAAGGATTATCAGGAGGGTCCTAAGCACTTGAAAGACCGCTAAAAATTTGTGGATACCTAAGGTCACAGGTAGTAACCCGCTATCCACAGAATCCCTACCAGGAATAAGACTGAACCTGAGATAAATCAAAATAATAATAATAATAATAATAATAATGGTTTCAAATTTTAGCACAAGGCCAGTAATTCAGGGGTGGGGGCAAGTTGATTACATCAACTCCAGTGTTCAACTGGTACTTATTTTATTGACACTCAAAGAATGAAAGGCAAAAATTGACCTTGGTGGAATTTGAACTTGGAACATAAAGACAAACAAAATGCTGCTAATCATTTTGCCTGGCATGCTAAAGATTCTGTCAGCTCACTGCTTTGATGATAATAATTATAATCCTTTTTACTATAGGCACAAAGCCTGAAATTTGTGGGGAGAGATTAAGTTGATTATATTAACCCCAGTACTCAACTGGTACTTAATTTATTGACCCCAAAAGAATGGAAGGTATAGTCGACCTTGCTGGAATTTGAACTCAGAATGTGCAGATGGACTAAATGCCACTAAGCATTTCACCTAGTATGTTAATGATTCTGCCTGCTTGCTGCCTTAATGATGATGATAATAATGATAATAATAACAACAGCGCTAATAATGATTTTTTTTAAATTTGCCACAAGAGTATCTGATGAGGAAGACATTACAAAAACAGTTTACAATTTAATGGTGGGAGGAAGGAGAGGTGAAAGAAGGGAGATAAAAAGTATACATAATATACAAAATATGTGACAACATGGATTATGTAGTCCTTCTGTGTAGAAAGCCTCTAACTAGGATCCAGACTCACTCTGGCCCCCAAAGGAAGAACCCAACAAGGATGAATTTAAAAAAAAAAGATAAATGTATTTCATGTCTTGCTGCCATAGATTGCAATTGGCAGAACAGTGTGGCTTTTACCTCATGATCTATTATTGATACAGTGATGAAGTCTTTTACCTGATTCATAATGTAAAACCAAGGCTAAGTACATAGTGCCCCATGGGGAAATTGTAGGATTAACTGTTTGGCATTCAGATTAATCTGTCAAATGTAATGCATATTTATTCACATTATTTTAAATTAATCCTGCATTAACTTGTACTTTTAAGATTTCATTGATGTGGTTGTCTATTTTTCAGAATGACATTGTAGGATAGGTATAAGAGATCAGATCTACCCTATTTGAATATAAAGCATGTAGAATATTAGGTCCTGATATGACTGATTATAATGCTAAAAAGGGGTTAAGGGGACTGCATATCCTGAGCAATTAAAAGGTTTTTTTTTTCCTTTTTCTTTTCTCTTTCTGTCATGCAAAACTAATTCTAACATTCTTCTTATTTGTAGATGTTATTCCAGTTCCTTCTGATTTGAAAGTTAGTCATATCTCAGCTAATGGTGCAGTCCTTTCTTGGTTGCCTGGCAACAGTAATTACCAACATGTCATCTGTGTCAACGAGCAGGAAGTACGGGTTGTCAACCCTGGAGTTTATGAATATATTTTGACAGGTATACATCTTCCTTAAATATACTTTGACATACCGTCATTGTCGTCATCATCATAATATTTAAAGTCAATTTTCCATGCTGGCATGGCTAGGATGATGTGACCGGAGCTGGCAAGCCAAAGTACTGCACCAGGCTCCAGTCGTCTGTTTTGGCATGGTTTTTAACCCAAACTATTCCACAGAATGTACTGGGTACTTTTGGTACTTGATGTCAGCATGAGAGCTTTCTATGTGGCACTAGCAGAGGGGCTTCTTATGTGGTGCTTCTTACTTTGATGTTGAGCAGAGGAATCTTAGAAGATCAATGGTCAGGATCATCAAGCTCTATCAAGAGAGTAACTGCAACAGCTACATAGGTGTCCATAGTTGTGTAATCAACTGATGTAAGATTCACTTTGACTCAAGCTCCCAATTCAAATTCATAATAATGGAATTGGATGGCAACAGTGAGTCATGAGAATCCATGAAAGCAGTGAAAAAAGAATTTTGTCCTCAAAGAACATCTCAGAGCTTGCTGTGTTAAGAGCAATAAATATCAGAGAGAAGAAAATCCACTGGTTTCTACAGCTGGATACCCATCTTAATGCCAACACCTTTACAGAGTGTACTGGTCACTTTTTACATGGCACCACAATCAATGATATCACTAAGTAATTTGCAAGACAAGACCTCCTCAACCGAGTGGAATTGTAGTATTGATGGAGGTGGCTTTATGGCAGGTGCAACGACATGAATATTGATTTTACCTTATTTTTCATCTCACTTTTGTTTCTGTCTGTATATATTAGATCCTAATGCATCTTGTTTCAGGCTTAACTCCAGCTACATCACATACTGTCTCTGTTCGAGCCAAAAGTCTTCTGTCTAATTTTGAAGAAGAACGCAGTGACGAAAGGAAAGAACAACTCACAGAACGGATAGAATTTAAAACTTTAGCTGGAGGTACTGAAATATTTCTACTGTTTCAATGTTTAACCTTTTTCTAACCATATTTCTTTTAAAATAACCTGTCTTTCTTTCTTTCTGGTCCGGCTTGAAAAGAATGAAAAATTTAGTTAAAGAAATTCATCATTATTAAACTGGTATTTGGAACACAGTTGACATGAAAATTTGCTGGAATTTTAATTTAGCTCACTGTAAAATGAGTAGTTTGTATCATAGAAACAGGAGTAGTCTGAAGCAATTTAGTTTAGAAAGAGTTTTAAATGATAAAATAACATAAATGCTGCACTGATGATGGCTACTGAGACAGAAACACATGTCCTCTTGTCTCCAGACAATCTTAGTCACAATAGTAACTAAGAGATAGTTCCACATTCCTCAAAACTCTGGAATGCATGGATCAGAGCCCCCACAACCATTTGCAGTTTAAAGTTATATACAGGACAAACAATCACAGACAAGAACACACACTCATACACAACAGGCTTTGGTATAGTTTCCCTCTACATAATTATTGGTTGCATTGTTTTGGATGAGTCAAATATTGCAATTAATTTTCCAGTAGGATATATGGTTCAGAAACGTCTATCATGCCTGCTATCTTGTAAGATTATAACCGAGTCTTTTGTTTTCTACAACTGATCCACTATCTCATGTACTGTGAAACCTCAATTTATTAATTTAATTGGTTCCTGAAGGCCGTTCATCATCTAAAATGCTTGTAAACCAAAACTATTTTTCCCATAGAAAATTCAAGAGAAGGCACCTGAATTTGAGCTGGGATGTGCACTGAGCAAAAGCTAGAAAGCAACTGATGTTCTCCTGCTGCTTCTCCCAGCTTGTCACCATCCAGTGTTGCCAGCTTGTGTATTCATTACACAAATGGATCAAGCTGAGCAAAGTTCAGGGAGTTACTATTTTTGTTGGTAACTAAAGGCTTCTCTTTCAAAGTGAAAGACAGATCGCATGATGCCCATGTGCATACAGCTGTGCTACATGGCAATAAAACATGGGCTATGACTACAGAGGACTTGCAAAGGCTTGAAAGAAGTGAAACCAGCATGCTCTGCTGGATGGGTAATGTCAGTGAGTGGGGATAAATATTAACTCTCAAAATTCAATTTATTTTTCAAGATATTTTTTGATTTCTCCTGATTTCTTGTGGTTGAAAAGCTTGGATCTCTGTTTGTGCTTGAGTTATGTTTGTTCCCCACCACTACTTGACAACTGGTGTCAGTTTGTTTACATCCCCATAACTTAGCAGTTCAGCAAAAGATGCCAATGGAATAATTACCAGGCTTTAAAAAAAAAAGAAACATAAATATTAGGGTTGATTTACTCAACTAAACCCTTCAAGGCAGTGCCCCAGCATGACCACTATCTGATGACTGAAATATTGAAATAAGTAAAAGATAAAAGATGACATATTTATTTATTTTTTTAGGTTTACCTGATCCTCCACTTGATGTTCAAGTTGAAGTGGGACCACAAGAAGGTACTGTCCTGCTAACATGGCTTCCAGTAACAATCAATGCATCTGGAATTTCTCCATCTGGCATCATCAAAGGTTATGTCATATACGCTGATGGCAAAAAGTTAAAGGAAGTCAACGGTCCAATAAGTAAGTAGAAATTAATTTTATGCATGGCTGTGTAGATAAAAAGTTCATTTCCCGACCATGTGGTTTCAGGTTCAGTCCCACAGCATGGTACGTAGGTGAGGCCAGCTAATGCTTTGTGGATGGAATCTGTGTAGAAGCCTCGTGTGTTGTATGTGCCTTTGTGTCGGTGTTTGTGCTCCCCACCCCATTACTACTTAACAACCAGAGTTGGCTTGTTTATGCCTCCATTACTTAGCAGTTCCTCAAAAGAGGCTGATAGAATGGGTACCAAACTATAAAAGACAATACATACTGTAGTCAGTTTGTTCAACTAAGTCCCATCCCAAGGTCGTGTCCAGCATGGCCACAGTCCAATGACTAAAACCAATAAAAGATAAATATGTGCGTGTGTGTGTATCAGCAAAAGATATTGTTGAGAAAAAAAAAAGAAAACACTTTAGGACTGAAATCCCTTGAGATAACTGTTCTGTACCAAGGTTACACATACTCCCTTATCTCTTGTTCTCAAAAATATAGTGAGCGAGTGTTTGGCCCCAGTCTTTTATTCACCAATAGTCTTGTTGTTCATGGGTTTCAAGGAGGTAGTGATGGATTTTCTACAGGTACCCATTACTAAAAAAGAAAGACAGAGATAGAGACAACCCCCAAATTTTAATTAATTAAAGTTAAATAGGAAATGCTTTCTCTCTCTGTTGTGTAATATGATGAGATAGTCAGTACGTCTTACATCCATTTTGTTACTCAATCTGTTTGTATTTGACAGAAGGCTGCTGGAAGGAGCTTATGTATGATCATGTAGTTTTGACTGTTGATATTGGTAGTTTGAATTAGCATTCTAAGAGAGAGGAGTCCTTCTGTATTATGTACAGTGAAATAATACTGGTACCCAGGTTTAGTATTTTGTAACTTTCATACATAAGATTAATTCAATTTTCTGGTAATAAAAACTCTAAGACTCGAGTCATTTTATCATTTATTTTCAAATTTATTTATTGATTTTTTTTTTTCTCTTTCTTTCCCAGATGATCACATATTACTCACGAGCAACGATTGTTGTGGTCGCATGCCTGATCGATTAACTGTACGCACATTGGCAGATAATAATGAGGAATCTGTCGACTCTCAAGGAGTGATTTTACCGCCAAATCTTCTCAAGGAAATGGCTGCCAAAACAGCTAAAAACATTGCCTATGAAGCAGTTGCAGCTAGGAAGGTAAATTAATTTCAGTCAGGGTTGTTGTTTTTACTTTTGTTTGTTTGTTGTTTTGTTTTTATCTACCTTTATTCCATCCAATTTAACCTTATTTTTCTCAGTATTATTTCACACTCCTCTGTTATGTTCTAATACCTACACTACACCAGTCCAGTCCTTTAGATGAATCATTATCTTCCCAAAGATAAGCATGCTTTATCTTAATATGTTTTAGTCTGTTAGGGATTTGCAGTTGTGGAGTAGTGTGTTTACATCATGTTGACCAGAGGATCTTGAGTTCATATCTCAATACAGATGTATCAATATGTTCTTCAACAAAGCACTCAAGTTTAACTTATTCAATTCACCTAACCATGATAAAGGTAGTAAAAACACTTGTCAAAAATCTGGGATCTAATTTAAAGAAATTCTTTGCAAGTGTGCTCCAGTGCCTAAATACCTTCAGAAAACTTAAGAGTCAGGAAGAGATAGAGACCTTGCTGATGCAAATACTTTCAATCAAAAACTCTGCATGCCAGAGGCCAGTAAGTTTCAAGCGGAGCATGTGCACCATTTGGAGCCTTTCAATGCCTAAATAGCTTAGAGAGATCAACCTAAAAGCCAGGAAGAGATAAAATAGTTTATGAGAACACCAACAACAGTGTAGTTCTAATTTGCTGTTGGACAGTCCTAAAAAATTATTACAGAGAACTGTGAACTCTTGTGTAGTAAGTATACTTTTCTAGTTTCCTTCTGAAGTTAAAAATAGTCCAAGATTCCCAAAAGGCTGAACTGTGCTGAGCCATGGGTATTGATGGAGACATTGCTGTTTGCAGCTTAACTACAAGGAGTGATGTTATCATTTGTGGTTGGACTGCAACTGGTGACATTTGTTGATATTTTCTCTCAACAGATTGACTGCTACTTTTGCACTTCCAAATTCTTGTGGAATGGAAATTGAAAATCCTTTACTTGATAAACATGTAAGGATTGGTGACAGGAAGTGCATCCAGTCATAAGATCCTTCCTCAAATTTACTCTCAGCTAAGCCAACCTTGCATAGAAAAATAAACATGAAAGAAAAATGAATTTAATACTACATTTTAATTCCATAACACTAAGGCAGGCATAGATCTGTTATCGCCTCACTTTAGATAAGTTATATAAAATATTAGGTACAAAGCTGAACAGATAATGCAATAAAGTCTTGGCTGATATTCCATTGTAACCAAGATCTAGTTGTCTTCTTGTCAGTCTTTGAGTGTGTGCTTGTGATAAAGAGAAATGCTAAGGATTAATTGAACAACTCGGGACTTTCTCACAGATTTTGAAATGTCAAGTAGTAGCTCTTCTTCATGGAGGTATCTCCTGGACTGGATGCCCATCCATCACAGAGCTCCTACAGCTACTGCTGCTTGGACTCATTTTCAGATGAGTTAACAGTAGCAACATGAAATGACATTCCTTTCTCAGCACATAACATGCAACCTGATCCAGGAATCAAATGCATGACCCAGTACCATAACAACTGCTGACCACATGGTTATTAGTTACTTACTATCATAGTTATATCATTTCCTCTGAGCAAAGCACATTTCTCAATGTATGCGAGAAACAAATCAGGTTCCTGCTCTGACCTCATGATCTGGTGTTTCACATCCAAAAAATCTTTTCTTTCCTCCAACTTGTACTGATATGGATGTGAAATAAAAGAAAATAATTTATTGCATTCTTTTGCTTGGTGGGTAGAAGATCAATTTAATTCAGAAATGGATTACAAGACTATTGAATCATTCCCCTAGAGTACGCACAAGGATGAAACATAAGCAAGCTAGAACTTACTGTCTTGCAATACAACTTTCTCACATATACACACACACTCTCTCTCCCTCTTGCTCTCTCTCTCTTTCACTTGCTCATATATTAATGCGTGCACACAGACACACATTCCTTCCTTTTCAATACTAAGATTCCTTGAACCATCACACTCTGCCATGTCACTAATAATTAGGTACCAAAGAACTACTGACTCCATGGTTATTAGTTTAAAAACCTTGATATCATCACAGTTGTATTATTCCTCTACCATATTGCTATATTCCTTGCACTTCTTCCTGCTTCTGTTCTCAGTCAAACTCTTACAGTGAAAAATATGAGGAATATACCAATGACACTGATGAGGAAATTGAAGCTGCATTTAGAGCATGCTCTGACATGGAGGCTGGAGCCAGTACAAAGAAGGTATGCTTCTATATTTCTCAATGAATTTCTCATACAGTTACTATTCACAACCTATGGAATTGGTGGGAAATCTATAAACCTGTTCCAAACCCCCAAATTAATTATAGACTTCTTAAGTTTTATTACAAGTTTCTAAAGTTTATAGTTAGTTTCTCTACCTGTCTTATATTTTCTTGTATTATTTGTTCAGCAATGGTTCAAGTTTAATACAAAATCTATTTATAAAAAAGAACATATTAAATGTGTTAAAAAAGTGTTCCATTGTAACAGCAGTCTGACTTGATTCAATGCTAAATTTTAGCTTACTGATAGGAATTCTCAATATATTCATAAAATTTTATGGATGGTTAAGTGGACAATTTGATCATGTTATACCAAATAAACTAATATTTTATTGCAAGTCTAGTAAACAAATAAAATAGAAAAACTTACACATTCCAGTCATTGAACCAAAAGTTTAGGTTCCAAATCTGTCCAGAACTCCTGTTACACTATGCTATTGTTTGATAAGTTTCAATAATCTAAAACAAATCTTTGGAACAATGCAACATTACTCAGCTTTCGGATATTCATCAATAAATCATGATTGATTGTTTTTTTTTTTCTGTTTAATAAAAATTACAGTTGAAGGCAGAGTTAATACTTGTGGTTGAGTTGACCTAAACACAGAAAGTAATTCAAGAATTTTAAGCTCCAGAGTTACCAAAGACTGCTATTTCATGCAGACAGGTCTCTTGCCCTTTTGTGGTTATCAACTTTCCTCTTTCAATATTAAATGGCAGTGTACTGGCAGAATCATTAAGACACTGGACAAAATGCTTAACAGCATTGCATCTATCTGCACATTCTGAGTTAAAATTCTGCTGAGGTCAACTTTGCTTTTGATCCTTTTGGGGTTAATAAAATAAGTACCAGTTGAGTACTGGGGTTGATGTAACTGACTTAGCCCCTTCCCCGAAATTTCTGGCTTTGTGCCAAAATTTACCAATATTATAAATTATTTTAAGGTGGTAAGCTGGTAGAATCATTAGCATGCCAGACAAAATACCTAGCAATGTTTCATCCATCTTTATGTTCTAAGTTCAAATTCTGCTGAGGTTGACTTTGCCTTTCTTCCTTTCAGGATCGATAAAATAAGTACCAGCTGAGCACTGGCGTCAATGTAAATGACTTATCCCCTCCCCTGAAATTGCTGGCCTTGTACCAAAATTTCAAACCAATATTATAGATGATTTCAGTATAATAGATTATTTTAACATTTCGTCTCTCTTTACATTCTAAATTTAAGTTCTACTGAGGTTGGTTATTTCTTTCATACTTTCGGGGTTAAGATAAGATAAGTGCTAGTTGAACACTGGGGTCGATGTAATTGACTTACCCATCCTGAAATTACTGACCCTGAGCCAAAATTTGAAACTAATATTAATCTAAAATAGATACAAAATCTACAATTTTGTGTGAACATTGTAAATATATATATATTATATTTGAAATTTTTAAATTAGTAACAAATTATCAGGATTTTTTTTTTACCCTGGCATTGATTGTTCCACATATATTTTCAAACATTTTATTTTTTGTTTTAAAAGAAAACATTAGCATCAGTGAGAGGGTTCATTCTTTCGTCTCATTTCGTAAAGGATTTCTTAAAAAATATCTCCTACTATCTCATACATTTTCTTTGTCATACAAAAAAAAAAAAAGAAATAACTTTCAGAACAATGCAAAGTTGTTTCAGAAACACTGGCTTTAAAAAAAAAAAAAAAAAGAAGCACTTTTCGAATTTTCAAAATGGAAAAGCATAGTAATTTCAGAATATTCATTTTAATAAGAAATACTAGATTTACATCTAAGTTATATAATTTAAAATGATTAATATAGTATAATTCTATCAGATGCATTTTTATTTTTTTGTTTGTCTGTTTATTCTTTGTTGTTGTTTTTATTTATTTATTTGTTTTAATCTTAAACATATTCTATGACTTACGAACAGAAAAAAAAAAAAATTATCTTCATGCTCAAATCACAATTTCAACTAGCTTACCCCAAGCACTTCTCATTTCAGTTTGCATGTATATTAAATGTTGGATGTAAATTTTTTTTCTCTTTTCTTTTTTTTTTTTTAATCTCATAAAAACTTGTGCCTTGATTGTGGTTTTATTCTCACTAATAAACACGCATTTCCCCCACTCGCACCAACTTATATTTCACTAACTAATAGGAATCTATTTACTGATACAAGTAATATATATGTGTATGATGATTGATTTCCTTTCTTGAAAAGGGCAAGGAGTGAATGGAGTATAAATATTATGTACATGTGTGTGTGTGTGTGTGTGTGTGTGTGTGTGTGTATATACATACATGCATGCACACATTTACCCACAGGCTTATATGCAAACATACACACATATATATGCATGCACATGTATGCACAGGTATAAGTGAAATGAATTTGCATATATATATATATATATATATATACATATATATATATATATACATACACTCACGCATATACATACGAGGGAATACTGAAAAGTTCCTGGTTTTAAGGGCATCACAAAAGTTCTCTTTTACAAGGCTTAGAAAAACTGAAGGACCACTGCAATAAGTGTGAATCTGAGAGGGGAATACATTGAATAAAATCATAATTAACTGATTCTCATGTGTTTTCTGTTACCCAAAGCCAAGAACTTTTTAGCACTCCCTTGTGTGTGGTACATCCATATACATGTTTGTGTGTGTGTGTGTGTGTGTATTTATATATATATATATATATATATATACAATATATAGATTTATGTAATCCAGTGGTAATCACAAAAGATCTCCTTTAATGAACCTGGTTACAGACCACTTAGTAAACCAATATATAGGAGTGTAATGTAAGCTTCTATGCAGTTGAAATCAGTGAAGATTATTTCAAGAGAAGAATAGAGAACATAAAGAAAATCTGGTGAAATAAATATATTCATCTCATACCTCTTGACTTTCTTTATATTCTATATATATATATATATATATATATATATATATATATATATTAACTAAAGCAAATGTTCAGAGCAACATATTTAGAATTGTTAAAGAGCAACGATTTCACAGATATTTCACTCATTCATTGTAATTTCTGCACCTGTTTCAAAAGTCAAAGTACAAACATAATAATTAATGCATGAAAATACATAATTTATACTAAAATTTAAATATGATAATCAGAATACTGTTGATGCTTTAGATATGATATAGATGAGACAGAGACTTAGACACACAGATGCACGCACAGACATATATACAGATAGATACACTCACTCACACACATGGGTATATGAAGAAGGTCTGTCAGTTTCCTTCTATCAGATCTACATGCAAGGCTTTGGTCAGCCCAAGTCTAGAAGATGCCTGCTTAAGGTAACACATAGTGGGACTGAACCTGGAACCACATGCTTGGAAACAGGTGAGCATTGGTGACAGGAAAAGCATCCAGCCATAGAAAATTTGCATGGAAAAGTAGACATTAAAATGGTACCAATGCTGATTTATTTGCATTTATATATATATATATATATATATATATATATATATATATATATATATACACACACACATATATAATAGAATGTACATTTTCATTATATAGACACATATAGGCGCAGGAGTGGCTGTGTGATAAGTAGCTTGCTTACCAACCACATGGTTCCGGGTTCAATCCCACTGCGTGGCACCTTGGGCAAGTGTCTTCTACTATAGCCTCGGGCCGACGAAAGCCTTGTGAGTGGATTTGGGAGACGGAAACTGAAAGAAACCCGTCGTATATATGTATATATATTTATGTGTCTGTGTTTGCCCCCCCCCCCAACATCGCTTGACAACCAATGCTGGTGTGTGTATGTCCCCGTAACTTAGCGGTTCAGCAAATGAGACCGATAGAGTAAGTACTAGGCTTACAAAGAATAAGTCCTGGGGTCGATTTGCTCGACTAAAGGTGGTGCTCCAGCATGGCCACAGTCAACTGACTGAAACAAGTAAAAGAGAATATATAGATACACACACACACACACACACACACACACCCAATGAAAATATACTTACATTACTCTAAACTCTAACCCTCTCTTTGCTTTCGGATCTCACAAACCCAACATTTGGTCTTAAAATGTTTGCTATACTTTAGGCTGCACGCATTAACATATTCTCTGGGCATGAGCGTGGTAGTAGTGGCTCCGAACTTTCGGACATTGCCGAGGTTGACGAAGAGCCAGAGGGCGAGACCACACTGGCACCGCTGGTTGGTTATGGCACAGGACCAGTGAACAGCTATTCTAATGGAATTAAGGTAACACTAAAAGCCCTAGTTTGCATTGCTATTTGTTTAGCAGTCCGGGATGCATGCTAACTTCAGTCTTTCTGCTGCCTAGGGTTCTTCTTGGCTATCCCTATAACCATCTTCTAACATTGATTTTTCACGAAAAGTACACAGATTTTCTTTTTTTTTTTGTTATATTCATGGTTATTTTTCTCCCACATGAAAATTTCATTAATTAATGTAGCTGCTTGTTAGTAGTGGAGAATTTAATAGAGTATAGTGTCTGATACTTTAGCTTCAAAACCAGACACTGTTTCCTGTTAACCATTTTCATCTCTCTATCTATATGGGTCTGTCTATCTAGCTAATCTATAAGTATACATACATACATACATATATATATATATATATATATATATATATATATATATATATATATATATATATATATATATATATATATATGTATGTATATATATATGTGTATATATGTATGTGCGTATATATATATATATATATATATATATATATATATACATATATATATATATTTACTTACCTGTTTGTCTCTATATCTCTCTGCCTATCTATCTATTTATTTCTCTCTCTCTCTCTCTCTCTCTCTGATACACATGCAATGAAATGCATGCATTTACATTCATATGATAACACACTTGTATGTAATTACTAAAATAAGTATTACTGCAACCTGACACACTTAGACTACCTTAGTGACACACACACGTATACACACACACAGACACTCTCTCTCTCTCTCTCTCTCACACACTCACTCAGTCAGTCAGTCACTCACACACACACACACACACACACACACACACACATGCACACAGCCATTATAACTCATTCGTCTGTACTAGCACACTCATACATACCTCCATACTAACATACACTACTAGCTGACACACACTACCATATTATGCACTCTATCATACTAACTCGCACATATACTATCGTATATATATGTATATATATTCACACAAACTGTCTTGCTAGCTAGCTAGCTCTCTCTCTCTCTCACACACACACACACAACTACCAAGTGTCAGACATTTTAAACCAGATGTTTGAACTCTCCCCCACCATTGTCCTGCTACCTCAATGATGAATATTAATGGCCCACAAAATAGAAAACGCTACCTTTGCTTATGCAGTCAGTTTGCAGGAAAGATAAACAGACAGCGAGGAGGAAGATGGTGATGATAGTCCTTTCTACGATTGGCACAAGGCCTGAAATTTTAGGGGAGGGGGATAGTTGATTAAATCAACCCCAGTGCTCAACTGGTACTTATTTCATTGACCCTGAAAGGATGAAAGGCAAAGTTGACCTTGGTGGATTTGAACTTGGAATGTATTGAGACTGCTAAGCATTTTGCCCAGCATGCTAACAATTCTGCCAGCTCACCACCTTAGTTATAGTAGTAGTAGTAATAATAATAATAATAATAATAATAATAATGGTTTTAAATTTTGGCAGAAGGCCAGCGATTTCAGGGGAAGAGGTAAGTTAATTACATCAACCCCAAGGCCTGAAATTTCATGGGAGAGGTTTTGTTGATCCTAGAAAGATAAAAGTGAGACAGAATTGATCTTGACTGGATTTGAATTGAGAACTTAAAGAGCTGGCACAAATGCCACTGGGCTTATTGTATTCAGTGCTCAGGTAGACTAAAGTCATCAAAAAAGCAACAATTAAGGCAAGACTAAAGTCATCAGAAAGCAACAGTTAAGTCAAGCAAAGAAAAACAGCAATGATAAACAAAAATACATACTACACAGAAGGAAACAAAAATACAGGTGTAGTGTTGGCAACTTTTGGGAAGTATGGCACTTTTTGAAGATTACAATGTCCTTAAAAGCTAAAAGCCAATGTGGTGTTGTTTGATTATTTTGTTTTACAAAGCTAGTGATATAAAGGGCCACTTCTTGAAAGAATACTATTTTTGTTGAGGGGTTAAGCCATCGTCGTTCCTTAAAAGTGCAAGCAGCACTGATTGTAGTTTGATTAAATTGACCACTGCACTCAGCACCAGTCTGCTCCAAATCATAGAACCAGGGGCACCAACAGCTGCAGCTTGGCAGAATTCCAAAGATGTCAGAGTGTTGCAGTATTGCCCTGGAGCATTACAACTACTCTTTCAATTGTATAAAATGCCAGTCTTGTATTTTCATGTCAGAATTATCAAGGCAAGAAGCCAATTTTAAGTTTTTCCTAGCACATCATCATCATGGTCATCATCATCAAGTGAAAGCTAAGGACAATTCAAGACATGAAGTCTTTCTGTAGTTACAAAGTGTCAGATGGTTAAAAAGAGATGATGAGCAATGGCTAGAGAAATATTGAGCTCTTTTTAATAACCAGTTGATCTAGCAAGTGGGGCCTCATATCAGTGAAGGGGGCCGGTGCACATTGATGCCATCGAGAGGTAGGCTCTGAAACAGCGCGCATTCTCTCCTGATGACCCCATACACTTGCTGGCTTCTGGTATGTGAAGCCTTTGACTGGTAGCACTTACATGTGCGAGTTGTTTGCAAGACACCCATTCTATTCTGATGTAGGCAACCCTACTCTGAATGTGCTCAGGAAAGAATCTGTTACAACTCCAGCCCTCACCATAGTCCCAGACAGTAGATGAGGATCTTTTGGGATTATAGTTGAAGCATGTGAAATGACATTCTTCTGGATTACTTGGTAGCAGACAATAAATCTGTTGAGATTCCAGTCTCCTAACTGGTGTAGTAACATCGTACTGGAACCACTTAACAACCAGCAGCAGATTTGGGAACAGTTTAACATTGTACCCAGGATCTTGATAGTAAGATACCAATGACAAAATGGTCAAGACTACTGGAGTTGTTATGTTGCTGTCATTATCAACTGTAACTATAGGAAGTATGTAACATGCCTCTGCTTGTAACATTGTACATTGAACATCACTGTATCCTTAGCATGAGAGGCACGAAAGGTTGTTCATACTTGTACAAAGTGGTTCCTTGACTGTGTGGCAGAAAGAGATGACTTTACACATATTGACTCTAAAGTATCCTGTACCCGACACAAAATTCCCTACCTACTAATCTATATTAAAAGATAATATAGTAATTTCTAGAAATATCAGATTTCATCTTATTTATAGTAAACATGTTTGTATTACTAATTGTTGGTGGGCTCATGTTCAATTCAGACTGGCCAACTGAGAATACCTTTGCTTTCATCCTTTCAGGGTTGGTTAAAAAAAAGTACTAATGCAGAGTGTTGGATTGGCCAAACTGTAAGAATGTCAGATTGATGCCTTACAGTATTCGTTTCACCTCTTTGTGTTCTGTGTTCAAATCTGTCTTAGACTACTTGAGTAGTAGAATTAATCTATCACCTTGTTTAACTGCACACTTTGTCCTTGGATGCCTTTAGCAAAGTTCACTCTGCTGCAAGCATTTGGGCCAGCAAAAATAATGCAAACTCATCATTTAACATCTGTCTTCCGTGCTGGTATGGTTTGTAGCAAGTTTGAGGACTGCACCAAGCCACACTGTTTTGGCATGGTTTTCACAGCTGGATGCCCTTCCTAACACCAACCACTGGGTGCTTTTCCATGTCTTTATGTAAACTCATTTCCACTACTTAATTAATAAATTGAACCTGAACTAAAAGCTGTAAATTTATATTTCTTTTAAATAATATTAAAAGACTTGTCAGTGATTAGAATCAATCTTTTCAAGAAATTCAGTGGGCTGCATGTAATTGGCTCTTAACATCCTTTAGATATTAGCCTGCCTGAGACTGTGAGACTGCCCCTGGTTCTCTGATGCCAAATTCATGTTAATTCATGTTTCAAGCACTAGCTTAATAGTGACAGGGATTTTCCTTTTTCTTACTACATTCTTCATCATATTTCAAGTTAATTGAAACAAAGGCAATACATTGTTACAGAAATATAAAAGAGTTAATTTTTTCAATTTCTAAAGGATTGAAGAGACAAATATTTCTCTCTTTCTCTTTCTCTTTCTCTCTCTCTTTCTTTCTCTCTCTCTCTCTCTCTTTCTCTCTCTCCCTCTCCCCCTCTCTCTCTTCCTCTCTTTCTCTCTGAGTGTTTTTTTCCCTTCTCTTTCCCTTCGCGGGTTTCTAGGGTTGGTACTTTTTATTAACAACTAAGTGAGGTGAAGCAAGTA